>NW_009233465.1:0-28872 GCF_000690835.1 Fulmarus glacialis | reverse complement strand
TATCTATTTTATTATAGATGCATTGATCATATAAAATTATTTTTATTTTGTATACAAGTCAATATTTAATTTTAATTTATATAAATAAAAATTATTTTAGAGATGGTGAAATGCAGAAATCCAAATCAAGCTGTGAGGTATTGACTCCAGTGCTTCCAGATCTATAATCATAGCTACAAGAAGGCCTCTCCCTTGCTCCTCTGACATGTAGATATTTGGCCTTTTTTGAAAGCTGAGACAGGCATCTGCTTGAGAATGAATAAATACTTGTATTGTATCAGTAACAGAGATGTCCTGTGTTACTTATCTTACAGAGTACAGCACAAATGCCAAAAGTTCCCGCTTCTTTCCATGCTCATTGATCCAAGCTGAGTGACACGGTGATGCATGGTAGGAAGCTCTGAGGCAACAGGCCACTTCACCAGCACCAAATATAGTTTCACACACACGGTGAAACCCCAGCTGTTGTAAAGTGCTTGTTGTTATAACCGTATAAACATGCCCACATTAAATGGGCAGTCTGCCATCACTTGACCCAAATTTAGCAGCTAGCTGCTGCAGGCTAAAACAGCCCCCCATGCTGACAGAGATGAAAATAATATAAAAGGCTTCTTGGTGCCAGAGTTCAAACTAGCACAGGCAATAAAGTGCAGCATCTTCTAGCTGCACTTCGACTGAAAAGCAAGTCTTCTTTTTCAGCTCTGCTCGTGCATCGCTGTGAACCTGCTGCCTTTACAGGACGTCACTGAGCTTATCCCCACTCCATCCGTCAGGAGGCTCTCTGCAGTCCCCCCCGTAGCGAGGGTAAACTCTCAGGTTGGGATCATTCAGGTCTCTACCATCTTTCTCAGATTATCTTCCTAGGTCATACCTTATATAAACATACGCGCTAGATAAAGCTCAAGCCCATGGAATTGTTTTACACTCAAATCTTGTGTCAGTTGTGAGAAAGTTGATTCCCAGCCAATTTCACCTGCTTGGAGCCTACCAGCCCCAAGACGTGCGTTCTCACGGCTGGGACTCGGCTCTGTGTATGCCTGCAGTCAGGCCCACCTCAGGCTTCCATCTGCTCCCACGCAAAACCCTGCGCCCCGAACTCCGACAGGCAGGTGATGCTTAAGCATTTTGCATGCAGGATAAATTCAAGACAAGTGGTGAAATTACAGAACGGAGTATCTTGGATTCTCCTCTATGTTGCTCAGGCAATAAAAATTCACCATGGCTAAAATAGTTATTTTATTCAGTGTCTGACCACTGAGTAGAATTTTTTCATGCTTTTCTCACCAATGGTGTTTTCTCGCTTGAAATAATACTAAACCCGAGCTACTCTTATAGACCCGATTCTTTACCATCACTAAGTAGATCAAAAGTGGATTTCTTATTTTCGTTGGGTTTTTTTAGCAGTGAAATGAATCTGATTTTTTCTTCCCTCCAATAAGCTTGACCTTGGAGTCAACATACTGGCTAACAGTCACCGTGACTTCACCGTCACATAGAGCATGAGGATTCCTCTCTTTTTCTTCATGGAAAAAATAAATGTTATTTAATTGCCTTGACGGAGCCTTCAAACTCCACTACAGACTGAGGCAGCCAGTCTTTTGACAAGAGAAATGCAAATCAAATGCTTGAATCAAGTCAGGTTTGAGTAACTGAATTTCTGGCGAGGAGCAGAGAGGAAGAAGACAGCGATCATGCGTTTTTATCCACTTACGTACTGTGAGGGTGGGAGGAGGGCGGAGCGAACAACAGAAAAGCAGCCAGAACCGTACAACAGTTCATGGCCACCAGGTCCTCAGCTCCCTCACCTCCACAAACCTGGCCTGATGCCAGCAGGCACCTCGGCGTGTGGGCTGTGAGCCATCCCATGAATGGGAACAAACAGATGCACTTTGTTCATGCTGCCTTCTGCAAACTCCGTACCTGGTGGTAGGAAGACTCAATGTATTTCTTACTTCAAGTTCCAGTACCACTGAGGTAGTGTATCTTATGTTTTAGCTAATGACACAGCCTTGCCTGTATTACATACTTTTCTACTTTTAAAAATTTACAGGTGATTGGAATGATTTTTGTACCTCTTTTTCTAATAAATATGTCAGTTTGTGACTGGGAAAGAAAGAAGAATAAGAAGGTTGCATACAAAGCTTTTACTGAAGTATCAACTTCTCTTTTGGCCATATATAGCAAATAATTCCGTACGTATGCCAGTGGTATAGAGCAGCACTTTTGTCTTTCACTTCTCTATATGATGCAAGGTTATATATGAACTGGGCATCTCTCATTTCCCGTGCTCACACAGAGACAGTCCCAGTGACAACAGCCCCCCTTTGGCAACCTATACCAAATCAACAAAACAGCAATATCCAGCACATACTCCAGATGAAAACTCTTACACTTCACCCTAATAGACATGAGCTCATCAGAACAGAACTGATGCCCACGCTGGCATCCAAACAGCTGGCAGACGATGCCAGCTTGCCTATTTTACCTTTCTACCAGTGGTTTCCAAACTCGGAGGTACAGACAAGCAGAGTATTCTAAAATAAACATGGTCAGTCAGACTTGTGGTAATTGTATTATTTGAAGAAAGAAAGGTCTCTACTTAACCAAAGTAAATACTGCTTCTCCACAAATCCTTTGCCCTAAGCAGCTAGCCAGTACCTACCACACTGCTGTTTATGAACCTGCTTTGATGTCCAACATAGTTTCACTTGAACCATCAAATAATACTCTTTTCAGGAGATGTATGTATATGTTTCTTATGGAAGGGACACATGACCTCAGTGGGGCTTAGGAAGTCCATTCTCCCAAAACAGATCTTATTTCACACATATTGTTACATTCACCACCTGAGAGAAAACACATTAAATACCTCACATGTCTGAGCTATCATGACACCAGCGAATTAATTTTCACCACCAAACTGGGTAGCTACTGACCCTCCTCAGCTTCCAACACACTGCAGGTGCTTCCTCCTGGAGCTGTGTATTTTTTTCCTTTTTCTGTCCTGACATGCCAGCTCTTTTTATCACAAAGTCTGCTTTGTGATTCAGTTTTCATCATCCCAACTCTGCATGACACGGGTGGCACCACTCTGTTTTATTTTATTTCTCCCGCTTCAGAGATTATCTGGAGTACAACCGAGGAGCAACGAGCTACAATGCCATGCAGCACATTTTTCCACAGTCAGGACGCCATCTGAATAGATCCCTACCAGGTCAGATAAGGGATCATTAAGTGATCAAAATCTGCTACTGAACCACCCTCTGCCATCTCCCACGCTCTCTCTGCGTTACCTTACAGTAACAGCACAAAGCACAGTGCAAAGCACGCATCCAGCGCCCGGATCTGTGTCTTGGTACTCACTGAAACAGAGAGGGGCATGCAGAGCTGGACCTGTCTCAGCTGAATACACTGGCGAGTTAAGAAAATTTCTGCATGGAAGTTCAGGAAGGGCATCCAGCTTCTCCCACAATATACTGAGAACCAGCTCCTAGATCAGCTTGAGCTGATGTGGTATGCGAAAACCAGAAATCCTCCAACATTTCACTCAGACAAGTCCACCAACAGGTACATAGCTGCACTTGGCTCTTACTCTGGGTGTCTGTATATATCAGGGGTGGGTCAAATCCAGGTGTGATTTTTTGGGAATTGGACTAGAACAAAGTGTTAGTTTGCCTAATCCTTGAGTGTGTTCTGCTTTGGATCTGTTGCCTGTAGCTCACTTCCAAGCAGTGAGCTTGAGTAGCATCAAAAAGATTGAGATGGAAGCTTGAAGGCTTCCCTCTTACCAGCTGAATCTGCTGCAGACGTTCCACCACTGGTCAAGTCCTCAGTATTAACTGACTGCAGATCTGTGTAGGAGGGAGCAATGCTTGGGCTGCTGGTGTCCTCTGAGTTGGTTGTCCAGCTGCTCTCCGAGGTATGGGCTTGCCTCTCAGAAGAGTTGGAGGAGGGGGAAGTCCAGCTGGGTGCTTTTGATGGAGACACTGGATGCAGAAAACAAACAGGTACCGGTTAGAGACTTACAGGTCCATCTTCCAGAAGATCAGAACTATTCCAAAGACACACTGTATCCGTGTACTGAGACTCTGGAAATAGAAATTCCAACATCCATAACAAACACACAGCAACTTAACTACTGCCTGGCACTGTTACCCTCCAGCACCACTCACCTGTCTGCCTTAGATCCCATACTGCTGGCAACTGTACGGTCTCCTGTTGTTCAAGTATTGCAGAAGCTGTGACTTTTCAGAACAGGAACATTTCATGTTTCTGCCACTGCTGACAAGATCTGAATATCTGTGTTGTGCAACACAGTGGGGTTTTTATGGTACCACAGATTTTTATAAAGTGGTTTTATTATATTTAATTAAGCATTCCCTCTCTGTGACACCCACTCAAATGTAGTCGTCATCTCAGGAATGCTCCACATGGGAGGAGGAGTATAAAAATAAACTGAAACTGACCTATCGATGTGCACTAGAAATGGCTGTTGTTTTGGAACATGCAGGATGGGGTGCCCCAATCTGAATAAACTGCGTAACATTTCTGCTCAGTGTAGGCCAAAAATTCTGTTCTACTCACTTGCCAGACTTGCACGTCAAACAGTTAAGTCCTGCCTAACCATCATCCAGAGTTCAGAACACAATCTTATACATCCACTGCTATGAATTTGTATTGTATACTCCTTGTATTGTACACTCTTTGCCCACAATATCACTCAAATGTTAGGAACAATGGGTGACTCTAGCGAGGAAATGAGGAAAAAAAAAAAGATGTGGTAAAAAAATCTTCCTGAACTGGTAGAAACCGATTCTAATTTAATGTCAGCATAATAATTGTTTTCTAAGTTAGTACATCTATGTTTATCTTTTAAACCAACAAAGATCTCAATGCACCCCAAATCTTGCAGTTACAGAACAACTACTGACACAGAGGTTCTCTTCTCAGCATGTAATACATAAACAACTCTCATTAGGTTGCCACATACTTTGGAAGAAAATGGCAAGTTAATATTAAAGAGGATTTATCTCTCTCTACTCCATCCAAGTGGTGTGATGGGACACCACCTCATTATGGAAACCCTGCTGTGTGCAAAGAGGGAATGTCCAAACAGTGCTCCCTGCCTTGCCAGCTCAGAAGTGCAACTTTTTTTTATATAGCTGCACTGTTACCCTCGGGTAAGCAGGCACTAACATATTTATATTTGTACAGCTGTGAGCCTATGTACTGAGCTGCTTCCGAGTAGAGTCATCTCTAAGGATGAGGAGCTGAAAGTCAGGAGATCTGTCTCCTTATCGCACACGTTGACAGCTGTTGTGTTAGAGTGACATGACCAAAACCCCCCACCTCTCCCTCCAGTAATTCTGCACTGTGCTGTGTTCAATGCCTGTAGAGAAAGGATGACAAGTGTATGATTATAATCTGTCAGTCCCTTTCTCAGCCCTTTTGTTAAACATGGCGTGAAGCATCTGAAAAGTCACCCTTAAAACTTCACCTGAAATTGCTCTGACAGACAGAGTGCTTTATTTGGACATAGAGCACAAGCTGAAAAGCTGAGCTCCATATGTGAACCAGTAGCAAGAGCCAAGTTTTTTTTAAGTGTGTTTTATATCTGGAATTCTAGACATTGTGGAATTATTTTAGAAGAAAGATCTTAGGTTTGCAGTGTTTCTTTTTTTGTTTAAAGTCAGTCACAGCAATATGGAAAAAATAAGCTAATTTAGAAACACATAAGATTTAATAACTCACATACTGTCAACTTGTTTTGTGCTTTCCAGAAACAATTTTTGTCTAAGAGGAGACTGACTGGAATAGTGTTGCAGAATACTTCTGTGTAAGGGCAAAACAACTTTATTCCAGGTAAGTTGTGCCACTTTGGAAGAATATAATTACTTGTTTCTTCTAAAGAAAGAGACTTGTACTTTGGAAAACCGTAACCATAGAGAGCTTTTTCTGCAACAGATGTTTTTTAAAATCTTACTACAGTCAACTTCCACCTATGACTGTTCTAGGTTCCCCAACACTAACCCTTGGAACTAGTAAAAGTGCACTTTCCCCTATGCTGAGCCAAACAACTATCTATCAATCTCAAACAGCAAGACAAGCAAAAGTAAACATCTACACAATGTTTACGTCCCTCTTCAGATGCTCCTGCTGCTCTCCAGATTCCTGGAAGTGCTGAAAACAAATTCCTAAATGAGGTAGGTTTTTTTCCCCAGAAATTTAGAATTTGGTCTCTAATGACAATAGATGCAGAATCACGGCCTTTCAGCTGTAGGAATTTCTCAGAAATCTGTTTATGTTGAAAGCATGTGTAGGATACTGAAAATCAATTCATTGTTTCCAAAACTGAAAAATGTTTCCTCCCACATGCATTTTACTTTTCTTGATGTGTTTGTTCCTAATACAATGGATTGGCTTTTAATATGCAGATTTACCTTTAAGCATTCATTCCTCTGATGTTTTGAGGACCCATTCCTTGATCCCTACACTGTATTACAATCAACCTTATTAGCATCATTTCCTTTCCTATCACATAGGACCTCAGATTTTTCAGATTTTAAGACAGCATCACAGTTTTCAGCTGCTGATCTCGTGTTGCGTGTACTTCCTATTTTCAGACAGAACAGCACAAAACGGTTAAATTGAGATTTGCCTTACTGTGGGATAGCCTCTCAAGGGACATGGTAGGAGTCCAAGTTACTTGAGCCACTTAAACCCAGACAAAGCTCTTGGGAAGAAGTGGGGGGGCGGGGAGGGGGTGCGGAACAGATGATGTAACAGATCTTGCCTCGCTCTAATTTTGGTGCTTTGCTGAATACCTCCCTGAATTCGAGAGTGCAGCTAACACCGACAGAATATGAGATTGCGAGCTGGAGGCCCATTGTGTAACAAATGCAAATGTTATGTCACCGGCTGGCTGTGATCAGGTACAGATTACGTAACGTTTGTGATAGGAACATTTGCGTGAGCCTAAAAATCTCATTTTTCACTTTTGCAGTATCAGTTTGATGAGTTTGACTAGCCTGATTGTAACTACGAGAAAAATCAAATGTCTTCTTTTCCCAGCAGAAGGAAAATGGGGAAGAGGACACCACAATGCATCATTTCTGTGACTAAATATTTCTGTGGCCTCGCTCAAGAGGTACTGCTTCCCAGGCAGAAATCCACATGATTTGGCAGCTGTCAGTTATCCATGCATAAACCTGAAAAGCAGGAATTTTTTGAAAGAAAGACTTTGCCTAGCATTTACTCTGCCTGAACTTGGTAGAATGAAGGGTTTGAAAGAATGTCCTAAATAAAGATCATCTCCCCTATGAGGCTCACAATGGGTGCTTTTCATTTCTATACTTCAGGTTTTGACCTTTCTTCTCACCTTCCGAATTCTTTGCCTGCGTTTTCAGCCCTGTTTCTTGCTATCAGTCCTCCTAATTTCGGCTCCCCCTTAATGTCTTCACTTTTCCCAGGACAACAAGGGTCCAGCATTAGCCTTGGTTTTCTTTTAAAAGTATTTCCTATAGGATAACCACTACATGGCAGTTGTCTTTAAATTACTATTTTTTTAGACTGCGAGCATTCTGGGACAAAGATTTGCTTTCAGGGGAACCTATGCAAAAATTCTGTAGCCCTAAGGTCAGAGTAAGACAGCATCTCTCTCTCCCAGGGCCCATCCTCTCCGCTCCAACGGCACTCTGGAAATGCCACTTCGCAAGCCCTTTTCAAAATGTGTTTCCAGGCAGCCTGGCCTGGGTAATTATCTAGTCAGCTGTGCAGCTGCTTCAGCATGGACAGACAGACAGACGATTTCCTAACAGCGCTGGAGCCCTGACAGGAATGTGGCCGGGGGTGCTGGGCCTTCAGGACGTTGCTCTTCACAGCTGCCTGCACAGGAAACAGATTTCAAATGTCTCCATCCTTCTCACCCCGATCCATCTGCCCATACTTGGCCTTTATACTCTTCCCCCCCATCTGGCTATTCGCTATTGTTCTCATGCAGGCTGTTTGCTACTGGAAATGAATAATTGCTGTCACCACAGGCTTTCCACTGAGCGTGTCAGCGTGTCGTAGTTATAACACAAAGTCGCCCGCTTTGCTGCCGCCCATAGAAAAAAGACGTGACCTGCAGATTAATTGAGAACAACAAGGCTGAAGTTTATCCTACCTCTTGCTGTCAAATGCCCCTCGGAGTAGAGGGCCAGAGACAAGAGCTGTCATTTCTTCTGCCCCACAACCTTCCCTGTAGAGGCTGTCAGCTGCATTGGTCTGGCCATTTATAACACAGGGTCCAGAACAGGAGTGGGACTAGCTCATAAATAAGGATTTTAAAATATCCACATTACCTCCTTAGGGTTCCTATACAGTTAAAGAATAACAGCCTCCCACGCAAGGATTATACGGAGTACATCCTGATCTGACTGCCAGGGGAACCATCCTCCACGAATCTCAGTCAGACGCTGAAAGTTAGGGTGTAAATATCCCCCAGTGGCATGGATCACTTAGGACAAGCCTTTACAGGGGCACAAATGGGTGCCTTCTTCAAAACCACAATGCTTTTGGAAAGTCTTCTCTGATCACCTCTTCTGGATATCCTAGACCTCTGCCTACAACCCAGTGTCCCCTGTGACTGAAAACACAAACCAAGAGGCAGTGCTTTTCCTAAGCACATACCTTAAGGGTGGGCCACATCCCTTTAAGGACAGGAAATCAAGTAATACACCATGAAATTAGTTTTATGGAAGTCTCTTTGTTATGGCTAGCTTTACTTAGGCTGAGCAAAGAATTTTTTTTTCATTTAATAAGAAGGTGCACTTAGAGTTTTCCAGTCAACAAGGACATCAAAACATTAGGAAGGAAATACGGTGTCAGAGCAACCAACAGCTCCGTCTGAAAAAGTATGTGGCTGTATGAGTAAGAGTAAGGATTATCTAATCATGAAATTAAATAATAGAGAGGTAGAGCACCTCAGTTTTACAGATTTACCGTTACGGGTGCTGTTCCTTCTCATCACCAGGATCAGCAAGTATTTACAATTAAGAAGAATAACCAACAAATAAATACAAAGATAAGGCGGTCTTAAGCAGAGCTTAAGAGAAACTTCTTCTTGCCTGAAGATTCACCCACTTCTCCTGCACAAAGGTCTAGCCTCTGTCTCAAACAGACTAGTCTGTAGCACCCATAAAAAGAACAGATGGAAAACTGTTGGGTTTTACCCAAAACCCAACCCAAAGTTGCCAACCCAAGTTTTCTGACAGAAGTATTATTCATGTCACAGGGAGTATTTGATGGACCCGGTGAGCAAAGCTATAACTCTTTAAACTGCTTTAATAACTAGCAGTAACGAGGTGGAATTATTAAGAGAGAATCTCAATTTAAACATGAAAATGTAAACTAATGTTTTCTTGGGCAATTACTCCACAGCCTGCTGCGAGGAGGGACAGAGGTCTGTTCGTACAGAAAAGCTAAAAGCTGATATATCAGTTAGCATAAGCTGAGGAGGCAAGCCAAAGGCTTTGCATGCATATTTAAAGAACGACAGAAAGAACTTCTACGTTCGAAGAAAAGTGCATGCAGTCCTGGAATTAGGGTCAACTTCAGTTGTCTTTGTAATTCTCCAGCTGCTAAATGATAGCATCAAAAGACAGCAGAAAGTACCGATGGGCACTGGCACACTAGTTTTTGGTCTCACTAAGCTTCTGGCAAAAACCATATGAGGACTATGAGCAGATAAAGACTATGACAACAGAGGACAGTGATCACCATTCTTTCAGTTCCAGATTACAGAGGCAAACACAGCTCAGACTTTTTAGATGGCTGTTCATACCTGTCCATAAGACATGTCACTACTGAAAACACCATTATGCTGTTTCCATGAATGCATTTTGGCAGTCTGCAGGGTCAAGACATAGGTGGAATGAATCACAGAAGACTTCCATTTTCTTTACAAAAAGAAAGTACTGCTAGTTCAACCCAGAAGGAAATTATGACCCCTTTCTGAAACTCTGGTAACATTAATTGTGTTAAAATACAGTACAAACTAGTCAAAGTTCAACCTTTGAGAAATCAAAAAGCAAGGAAAAAATCCAGGCTCCCACTGTATTCTGTTATGTTACTGGAATGGACCTTTTCATGCATTTGCCTCACCTGTTTGTGGGTGGGTCGATGGAGCACTGGTCCACGGTGCATCTTCAAACTGAACCCAAGCACTGATGGATGACGACAGATCAGCGCTGGGACACACGTGGTTCCCAAGCACAGCAGAATCCACCTTGGGTTGGTCAGCTGCATCTTCCAGCTCTGTGTGGGAAAGGTCTTGAAATTCTCCATCCACATTGTGGTTCTCTTCTGAGGAGGTGTCTGAGGAAGAAAAACATTTCTCCAGAGGCTGCTCAGTGCTACCTAAAATAGAGACAAAATAGAAGATTGGTAGGACTTCATTGTTTTTTATTGAAATATCCAAAATTTGCGATTAAATGTAGGTAGAAAATTTTCCTTCACCTGATGTAGTTTTTAGACTAACACTGGGCGTAGTTTTGCACTCCATTATAATAGGTGAGACTTCCTCCATGGTCAGTTGGATACTGCCTTGAATCTCGAAGGACAGATCCAAACCCTCTAATAGATCTATGCTAAGGAAATCTCACATTAGGAGAGTATTTTACATTTTTGGCCCAGATTCTCCTACTACATAGGGGCAGCAGGAGATAATTCAACCTCTGCACATACTGCTTCCACTTAGAAGGCAAGCTCTGTGATGCTAGATATATATAGGACAGTAGTTGGTCTAATTCAAACAAAGAAAGTCTCACAAGGTTCAAAGAAAATCAGAGACAGCGTACCTCGTGGGTTAACAGGGAGGAGCAGCTCATCAGTGAAGGACACCCACTCAGACTGGTGGGAGGCAATGACACTAGTCAGAGACGTCATATTCGCAGCAGGCTACTCATCTTCACTTAGGGATTGTAAGGAGGAAGCAGAATGGGAGAGAGGTACGGTGAAGATGAGCCAATAGAGGGAAACACCTCCTTCGCACTTTCTTTTCAATTGCTGTTAAGATAAGAAAGGAGTAAATTATGTCTTTTAGAAAATTAAATGGGAGAAATGAGTGCTACCACTTTAGTAACACAGAATGTTAAACCAATTTATGTACCACAGGCACAGTACTGTCAAAGTACTGCCACCTCTGAGACAGGAATGTCACCTGTGTCTAGAGGAGGGCTACACTTGAGCAACTCCTTGATTAAAGCATCTGAGGGTCTTCAAACATCCTCATGTTAAAACAGTCAAAGACCAAAAATGATGTTTTATGCCTTACTCAGGGAGCCATGACCTTCATAACCCCAGCAAGAGAGGTGATGAGGAGATTCTCCCAGGTTTAGCAAATATTGATTACAATGTAACTTAATCCCAGTTCTAAAATGTCAGCATGGCCTTGCTCATCTTGCTACTTACAATATCCGATCCCTCTCAAGAGCAAGCGATAAGCTGCATGTGGCGTTATCAGTAACATTTACGTAGCTGGTTCTGGGACTGGGATGGGTTGCCCATGATTCTCATGATGGTCTGGGTATGAAGAGATGCCCTCCCAGCTAGCTGCACTTTCAACTCTGCTGCTTGACTGGAACTTCACATTTTAATTTTAAAAACCAACATCTTAGATCTTGTCTGGAGTTAATCATGATTTTGCTGTAGCCCAGCAAATGTTTTCACAGATGCGGCAACTTTGATTAGGATGCCATCCCAATAGGATGTACCCCACACAGATCTGGGAATCTGCTAGAGGGAATGGGGCACTGCAAAGTGCTCTGGTTGTTGGCTCGACTGGGAAGGTCAGGTCTGGGGAGAGAAATTCTCTTTGACAAGCACCCATGACCACCTCAGATTTGCAGACCACTTCAAAACTCTTGGAGGACTATTGCCTCCTCCTAGGGAAGCGTGTGAATTCTGTCCCCAATTATCTCAAGCATTGAAGCTCTTGTTGCCATGGTATTCAAGTACTTGAAAATACTAAAACTCTGACTTGGCTATTTTAAAGAGCTTTAAGCAGCATCTCTTGGCCTGCTGTCTCTCACCTAACTAAAGTGGTTTTTGGGGTGAAACTTCACGTTGGTGTACAAGAACAGATACTTCACTGAGACCTCTCTTTACCCTACATTAACTACATTTAGGTCCAAAGAGCAGACCAATATTTAAATGCATTCACTCTTTAAGCATTTTCTGCTGGAAGTAGATCATTAAATGGCTTCCAATATGATTATTCTTTTCAGGGCCACAAAGTTATTAGTCTGCTGAAGGCAAATAAGAGCTGCGTGAAAGAGCTGGAAACTTCAAAAGTTTGGAAGTCACAAACCAGCCTGACGCCCAGAGAGAATTCATGGGTCCATGTTCATTGTCTGAAGATGAACCTTTTCAAGCAGAATTGAACAGAAAATGTACGGTTTCCCGCAAACACAAAAAAGGATTCCTGGAGACAATCCTGATGGTTAAGTGCAATTCGCCAGAAGATTGATGCCCCCTCTGTAGACTTTCCAGAGCCTATGGCCACCCCACGGCCAGTCACCCTGCAGATCTTTCCCTTGCCACACCACCAGTCCCCTAATGCTGGAGGAACAGCTGCGCTCCAGCCCCAGCCCCTTCTCCTCCGCTCCCATGGCAGGACATGCCTTCACGCAGTGTGGGCAGATACCTTTGCCTGCCTCGCACAGCATCCATTTTGGGTGCTATTAATAGAAACTACAAAGCTAAACATAGAGGCAAGCTAAGAGAAAAAGAATAATCAGATGTTTTGGGTCACTTGGATGCCATACGAGGGAAGGAGAGGATGACCTTGGTATCTTGCTTTCCTCGTGTGACCAATTAAGCTGTTTGTTTTGGGCTTGTTTAAATATCTGTAACCGAGTCTTCTTTTCCCAAACAGCTGAATACTGACCTCTCCTTTCTCCTGGAAAAGTCCTGACGGAAGCATGAAATGTCAGGAAATGAAAAAAGAAAACAGTTTATCTTGCCCTTAATGCACAGAGACTCCAGTAGAACTACCTTTTTTTTTTTTTTTAAAAAAAATGTCAAGGGAAAAAAGCCATGAAAGAAGACAAGAAAATGGACTGTTTCAGCTGTGCAGATATGTGGGAAAATTATACCATTATTTTAGGATGAATTTGCTCTTTTACCATATTGCCCCAAGACAAGCATACTTTTCTAAATCCACTCAGTACCAGACAGCAAAACTTAAACACTTTAAAATGCACAGTGAGCACTATGAGGCCAGAACAGCATCAGAGTACCATGCAGTGCAGCATGAAGTGCATACTCCGGCTATACAGCTTCCCCACAGCTGGAATTTTCTACAGACTTCCCAGGTTTGTAAATAAAGGAGATTGTGTTGACTTATCAGGGCTATCACAACTTTTAGACAAGCAGCCTGAAAGAGGAAAGTCAGGCTGAGTAGATCATAATGTCAAAGATTCTCAGAATAGAGGCACTCTGAGGATACATATGTTAGGATGAAAAGAAGTATTAAAAAGACAGAATTTTGCATTCTCTCAGCTTTCACAAGAAAGCATCAATCCGACCCCTTGACCTAAATGCCTGTACAGAATTATGAATCATGTACAGCTAACTCCTGTGCAGACTATGTGGAAAAGATACAACTTCATCCCCAAATTATTTTTCACTTCTCTTCACTTTCCAAAACCCTCCTTAGAAAAAAACCTAAGCCAACCCCACTGTGAACCGAGGAGCCTTAGCCAGCACACCACCAATGCCACTGTGCATTTAGTTAACACAATCTGTAGAACTACTACAGAGGTTCATGTCTCCAGAGGAACCATTTGACACGGTGGATAAACCTGAATCCTCTCTGTAGCAAAGCAATCAGCACCCACTATTTAAACACTTCAGCGAATACTCTGCAAGGAAATTTTGGAGCTTTTCTCCCAGTTCTTCAGACTTCTCAAACATCCGTGGCTATTCCTAGAGAAATGGATTTCAGAGCCTACTGGGACTAAGGGAACAAATGGATCCTCTATACTCCAAGTGAGTTAAAGCAAAAGTTTATGTCGTACAGCCCAAGCAAAAGGAGATGGAAACACATTTCTTGGAACAAAATATTCCCAGGCCAGGCCACATTACACCTCTCTACATGAACGGGATTTCTATCAGTTTAGATTTTGTAACTTCTGGATTTGTGTTATTATGCGCCATAAGCTTTTGGTGCTGAATTGGTTAAAAAAAGGAAAAAAAGTGAATTTATCAGATTTTTGGTAAAAAAATTGCAGATCAAAAGTTTGTTTGTTACTATTACACAGTAAATATAAGGTAAAGCAGATGTTATGCACGCTGACCCCAGTGATCCTTACCATCAATTCCAGTGCAGTGATTTGACCATGAGGCAACAAAACTCTAAGAAGCTGAAATTTCTGCTTCAGGTGTCCCTTTTTTACATTACAGGTTCACAGTGGGACATGTAAATCTAACTGACAAGTGGGTGACCGTTATTTCCAGTTCTCCGAAGGGCAGAGATCATAGAGCTGGAACAAAACTCCTTGCCTGTTTAGTCCTCCTAATGTTTTGATCAACCACATTACATAATCCCTTTTTAATACTGATGAAGGTTCATTCTAAAATGACAACACTGCTTTGATAACTAGAAACATTCTCTCATTTCAAATCTATGTAAATTCACAGTTTATAGCCATTTCTTCTCGTGACATGCTTACCCATCTGCCCTTTTGTACAACTCCGCTCTAGCAACAGATGAAAAGAAATATCATCATCCTTCTCCCTTTATTTTGCTAAGCCAAAAGCATGTATTTGAGCAAGTGGCATAATTATCTTGTGTCACAAGTCTCACACCCAGAACCTGGTACAACGAGCCCTCACTTCAGGTGGGACTTTTACACGCTACGTGAGTACAAACACCAGCAGTAGTAATGGTTCGTAGCACTACTGAGAGACTTTAGAAGTATCTGTAATGGAATGGTGTTTTTGTAAACATACCATTCAAAGTATTTAATTACTCATGTGTTTGGACAGCAAACTCGAACATTGTTTCTCAGTACATTTCAACTCTGCTCAAAAGAAACAGCTTAGCACAGTTAATCATTTTAAGCACTAAGGGTCATTTCTCCAATTGCTTCAAATTACATACATACGATGCATGCTGCAGTAGGCTTTATCACCACGACCCAGAGTTACTACAGTTACGTCGAAAAACAGGAGAGAAAAATTAGAATAAAAATTGAGCGGATTAAATTCAGGGTTTTTTTTGCAAATGTAGCATCAATAGCAAGTTTGTGCTAAATTTATAGACTCTAAGTATATTGCCTTACACGGCAGCACCACTGAAAAAAATCCCGTAATCCATACAGTGATACTGTTTTTCTTGCTTACACATTCGCTTACAATCCCAGGGACCTAAACATTAATTGGTTACTGTACTGTGCATTTGGTTATTGTAGGGGACCACAGAAGGGAAAACAGCTAGACAAGCTGTTAAGTTCCATGTAGCAGAAAAAGAAACTAAGCCAAAGGGACAGTAAAAAAGGAAAGACTCTGACCACGGCTTTTGTTGTAACAATCAAGTTTCACTAACACCAGCAAAGTCTCAAGGAAAAAATATGTAATTTTATCTTGACCACGTGTTTGGCAAACCTGTACAGACGAAACAATTCTAGTAGCATGAACTGAGGAATGATTGCTGCCTTGGGCAAATTTCTAAGTGAGAGAGCTCATGGCTCCTCCTCTCAACTTGGCCTGTAACGGGCACTCACCATCATGACCTGAAAAATAAACAAACTCCAAACTGGAAATCTGTTCTCAAGCATCAAAAGAAAGTCCCAAGTACTTCAGGGTACCACAGCAAAAACAAAACCCAGTGATAAACGACAGGAAAAACACCCCAAAACTTGAGAAACTCAGTGAAGTAAAGGAACTGGATTTGAATTTTGTTATTGTTACTGAAAAAATCATTGCACCAGCCTCTGCCTAAATGCCAGAAGTAAAATGACCTTATGAATGACCTAGATGATGACAGGAATAAAGTCACATTTGGTTATTCGATTATTGCATTCTTAATATTGACAATCCTATTTTCTTCATGTATACAGCTCCCCCAGCTTATAAATTGCCCTGAGAAATTATCTGGTAACACCAGGTTTTAGAACTTACCCAGTTTTACTTACTCTGATTCATACGTGCTATTACGTGAGCTCCATGACTTCAGACGTAGCTTAAGAAGCTCAGTCAGTACCTGGTGCACGTAACACTGACCTACATGAAAGCTCTCAATACGTAAGGAAGAATTAGGGCTCAAAGGGAGCCGCACAGACGTCCCTTGTGAAACTCCCGCAGCCTCTCCGGAAGCAGGGATGGCTGTGCCCGTTACCGATTACACCTAAGTGAGCGGTAACAAGAGCCTTGATAGTGGTCTGTCCTCGGAGCCTGGTCAGATCCACTTCGTGCCACTACAAGGTAGGTCACTACCACTGTCCCCTGGCAATTTTAGAAAGGGAAGGAGTGAGGCAGAGCGTGGTACTGAAGATGACTAGAGCCATCTGGCACGCTGAGTGACAGAAAAGTGATGGGGGTCTCCCTGAGCACAGGACCCAGTGCAGTCACACTAATTAATGGCAGGACCCAGTGCAGCCACACTAATTAATGACCATACCCAATTATTCCAACAGATACAAAGTGATCTGTCTAAACCCACACTGCAAGTCAGTGGCAGAAGCAGTGTTAAAGCTGGGGTGACCTGGGATGCCCTTACTTTCTCTAGGCCACAAGAACCCAACCACCACACACAAAACCATGCCACACAAAGACACATCTCAGCTTTGCTGGAAGGTCACGTTTCCCCACAGTAGGAGAAGAGAGCCTGCAGCAGATGCGTTGGTAAGAAAGTCATAAGCATCTCCCTCAGGAATATCTGCGTCAAGGCTAATATCTGAAAGGTCAACAGCTGCTGTTTTCTCTACACCACAATTTATCTGCCACAGAAGCTCCTCTGTTTTCCAGAGAGAGAGAGAGAAAAAACACCTAAGATGCTCTCCTGCAGGCAACACCAGGATGTTTAGGCAGTTCAGAAGGCAATGGTCTCCCTCCTTCTGCCAAGGCCATGCCTTAGAAACACTTCATGGGTTCTGGATGCCTCATAACGAGAGCCAGTCAGACAAGATACTGTATAGAGGGATTCAAAACCTGATACTGGAGGAAAATTGTACAACCTCTTCCTCTATTCCTTGCACTCCCAAGAACTTGAGAAATGTAGAAAGGCACTGTAGAAGAGCAGCAACACAGAAAAGGAATGAGAATCTTGGGTTTTTTTATAGTTAGAAGTAACGTGTAACAGGCAGAAACGAAGGGAGCGTGCCAGACAAAATGTTTGGCAGTGATAGATAGTTCACATCCCCAGTCACATCGGGAAAGTAGAAGCTCTACATTTCAGGACTTTAACTATAGCTCGCTGTGGGTCCATGATGCATGCAAAGTGTAACTGAAGCCTCCAGTCACGTAATTGCATTAAAACTCGAAGGATAACTTCCCAAACTACCAGCCTGCCAACTCAAACTAGAATCTGAGGCAAAGATCAGTCAAACGCTTCTCTTACTGTATAGAGCAACAGTGCTTTAAAACTAGACTGGGAAAAGATCACAGGAAAGAGGCAACACGCCAATTTGTTTAGCAGAACATTTGCATGTCTAAAATCTGGGAATTTTTTTTCCAGTCAGTATTGCACAAATAGCAGAAAAAATAAGCAAAACACTAATTTAAGGGTTTGACTTCCCAAGGGCTAGACTAATTCAGAATTGTTTTACAAATCAGGTTTTTCTTTCCTCAACGAAATTCTGTTGGTAATAACAGTAGGCAACAAGAAATCTAAATGCAGTAAGGGGGGAGAAGTTGGTAGCATCCCCTTAGGAGAGGGCGGGTGCATGGTCCTTACCACTCTTCCTGGTCTTCTCAAGGCCTCCACGAGGCAGAACTCCAAAGCAGCACCCCGATCCCAGACTCCCACACCTGACCATTGCATGTGTCAGACTTTCTCCGCTTCAGGATGGTGAATTTGCAATAGTCACAACAACTGCACAATGTAATGCTACAATAAGTGACGTTCCAATCCATAGTATGGGGAGGGAACTGGGTTTAAAAACTGGTTTCTTCTTTCAAACCTGAAAAAGTGAATCAAACAAGGAACATGTTTTTCAGAAGAAAGCTCCCACTGAGCACCCTGGTTTGCACGTCTGATATTGATGCTTTCATATGTTCTTGTCTAAATTGTGCACAGACAGGCTAGCCAGGTGTATTCCATTTACCAAACCCTCCAAAAGCTATTGTACTTTACTTGCTGTTGTGATGATTATCAAGGTGTGGTTTTTAAGTTATCTCACTGACGTAAAAAGCATAATGTTCTACAATTAATCACCCCTGAACCAACTATGTCACTGCAGCCTGACATCATTGAAGACAGCCGTCAAGAGGTGAACACAGATCGCAAAGCCCTGTCTGTACCTATCCTCCTTCTAAACTGAGACTAATGACAAAAGAAACAGGGAAGCGAGTAAGCGATCATAAGTTTACTGGAATATTGTGCTGGATGAGAAACACTTCTAGAAAACACACATCCTGGCTTGTACGAAATGCCATCCTGTTCTGCCAGGTACTAACATTCCAGCATTGCCTACATGCCTTGCAACAAATTACTGCTTTACCAGCATTCACTGTACAACTCAAAAACTGATCCTGCCTCCATTAGTAAAAGGAGAGCCAGCATAATTCTTCCTGTGCCTCAGGACTGGTTTCAATTGCACAAATGAAACCAGGGCTTTATCTTCTGAATTACAACTAAGTTCATGCTAGAAGTTAGGTGAAAAATCTTCACTGCAAATGGTGGGTATAATTAGTTGCCATCAATCAGTATCAGTTAAATTCATTTTGGACTAAGAAACCCGGGGGAAGGAAAAAAACCCCAACAAACCAAACCAAAAAACCAGGAAAGAAAGAAAGAAGTCAAGCTCTCAAACACTAGCCACATTCAAGACGAGGGAGATACTGGATTCTGTAGACAGAGATGCTTCACTGGAGGCTGTATGCCTACAGAGAGGACGGGCATTCATCTAGCTGAGCTGTGAGTACGCACAGAAGGGGAGAACAGATTCAGAGTGAGGGAAAAACACGGAATCCAACTGTAAAAGCATGAGGAAGACAAGGACCATTGAGGAAGTGATGCAGCCCTGAAAGAAAGCAAAGAAGTTTTCCTGTGCTGAATGTTGGCTGGAAAGGGAGATTAGGAACACTGAGCGAGAAAGCCATCTTCTGTTCAAGCCTTCTGTGTATTTCCATATAACTAACAACTATGTATATAAGTAACTTCTATATAACTGTACTTCCATGTAACATCTTTTATAACTTCTAAGCTGTATCAGCAGCACCTTTCCAAGGAAAAGAGTTTAAAAAGGGATTTTCATGATAAGGGAGGTCCTGTTTGATGGTTATATATGAAGGCAACCTTAAAGTGTGAGGCTGTCTCCCAGTTTAAGGAAGCCCTGCTTGATTATTTAAAGCCAGACAGAAAACAATACCCTGGAAGAGGTATCACAGGGAACAAGCCTGCCCTGGCAGAAAATTGCTTGGATGATCCAACTGGTCTTTCCTTGTTTCCAGTGTCTGGAGAGTCAATTGAGATCATGCAACTTAGTGTGATGCCAGGACACTGCAGCCCTTCAGGGCAACCCACAAATATCACGTTTGTTGTCACTCTCTGTTTTAGACACTCTAAATATAGGCCCATTAGACTTGATGGTGCTGTTCCTTTAGCATGACTACTCCTGTTTCACGAGAATGAAAAGCAACTCTAGAAAAAAAACATGGTTGAGCAAAGATTGAATTTAAAGGGACCCAGTATTTTATATACTGTTACAAAAAACTACATATGAAGTAGAAACAAAGATCTTGACAAGTCAAATTCACACACAGTACAAAATAGTATGTTTGCCACACTATTGCCTAATACATTTATGTTTAATTGTATTTGTCCAATTGTCAAAACATGAAATAAGAATGCGTGATATACTAGCATGATGTAGAACAGAAGGTATGAGAAAAATCCTTCATTTTTTGTTGTTTGGTTTTGGGTTTATTGGGGTTTTTGTTTGTTTTGTTTTTACTAACACACGCTAGTAAGTGGTGTTAGTAAAAATAAAACATATTTCAGGGGAGAAAAAAAGAGCCTGTTTTGTAGTATGTCTGTCAGCAGGTCCATACCTAGAGAGTGGGGTTAGTAAGGTGACAGTAGAGGTAATATTTGTTCCTGAGTGTTGCTTACTCACCTCTGGAAGTTCACGATGAACAGAACACGAGAGGTGTCTTTCCTCTGGTGCAAAGCGGTAGAGCCCTTTGCTGAAAACAAAGTTCTCTGCTTTCTAACTACCAACACTTTGGCATCATCTGGCCTGGCGAGCAGCAGCTGCTTGTCTTTATGGTACTGCCCCTTTGACAGTTAGCTGTGCCTGTGAGACAGCAGGCAACCTTCTGCATTCCAGAAGAGGAATCCAAGATACTTTGCTGTCTATCTACATGAGATCATGTAAGTGCTGCAGGGGTACGCGGTGAGAGGCAGACCCCTGCGGCATATGGAGGCAGCAAATCACTCGTTTTGTTACACTCGGTATTTTGCTGAGGAAGCTACAAGAGGAGCCGTTGCAAGTCTGAGTATCAACAGCAGGAAAAAGGACCAGTTGCACCTCATGCTTAATAGCATCAAATAGTTAACACCAACATGATTGTATGGCTTCCGTGAGATGCTCATTTTTTAATCTGACACAAATTCCCAGTTACAAAGCATTCAGGGTGTTGACAAATATGCAGTATTATACATGGAAATTCATATGAATCAGCTCCCACAGACTGTGGCACAGTCCCTGGTTTCACAGTGCTTGGAATGGCTCAAACAAACAGTCATCGCACCAATGCATCTGCGAGGCTATCAACCAGCAGATCATAAAACAGAACGATTAAGAATAAAAAAAAGACATTGACAATGACTAATCACTCAATGGTTGGGGCACTACTGTCAAAGCGAATTGTCGAAGCTGGAATAGCAGGGAGCACTGCACATCGGGTACACCAAGAGAGCTGCGCGGACACCCTGGGGAGAAGGCTACCCCTAGACCAAACTGTTTGCTGGGAAAGCTTCTGTGATGGCAGCTCCTCGTATGCCAAGCACTGTAGGTATATGTACTTGCACATGGGACACAGAATCTAGACCTAAACAAACTGCTATTTATAGGTACAGGAAAAAATCTCTAGTTTTCACACATAAATAGGAATGTGATTTGATCTTTCAAAATTCCTTGTTTTGAAAATATAGAATAATTTAGCTGGCTACACCAAATGAATACTCTAAAAGAAGAAAAAAAAGAAAAAAAGAAAAACTTACTGTGAGACATTTCACTATTCTTTTCTTCTCAGCAACTAACTCTTCAGTTTCAAATAGCAGACATTTGTTTTATCATTAAATCGTGTAAAGTTTAACTGCATTAGGTGACTAGCCATTCTATATATCTAGAAGTATGCTCTACTTAACTACACTTTCAAATTATGCATGCGGAAACTAAGAGCGTAAGATGAAAGAGGTAAGACAAGTGAAGCCATGAACATACTCAGCTCTCAACTGGACTTGGGTAATGCAATATCTTGACCCCAAATTTTTAGACAAGAATTTCATTCATGTTACATTTCTGGGTGCTGTCAGACATTGCATAACCCAAAGGTAATTTTCTTTAAAGGAAGGCATCAGGTCTGGTTTATGCTTGACCTGTTTTGTGTTATCCATGTGCTCTAGTAGAGCAACAGTGTAAAAAAAACCCCAACAAAACACAAAACCAAAAACCACCAAAAAAACCGCAACACTCCCTTCCCACCCAAGCCCCCAGAAGTTTAAGACAGGGTTACTCTTGCCTTAAAGACTCTGAGTCTAGTCAGAAAAACAAAGCAGAAAGAACTTTATGAAGACTTCACTCGCTTCATCGAAAAATCAATATAAAGCACTGCAGACACGGAGATGGATGCTGGGCACTCAGATAGTATCGGCAAGGCCTTTTTTCATTAAAAGGTTTGGAATCTGAGTATCCTCCTCTGTGCAATCCCTCTTAGGTAACCCGACCAGCAGTGCCGCGTGTCTGACAGCACGGCCGCTGACCGAGCCTGCTCTGGAAATGGAAGTGATGCCGCCAGGTCACCCCACCTCTCCACCCAACCTCACGCAGCCACAAGCGACCACGGTTATTCTGCTCCTCAGCCCACGATATGTCTCAGTTGCACAGTGTTATGATATGTGGAAATACCAGTTCATGGCAACATTAATGCAGCCTTACAGCTCTCTTGCCAGCTCTGGGGAAGCTGCGTCTAGCTAACCTTTGGCAAAGACTGCCTTACCCGGTGGACAAGTTTTGGAAACAGGATGCAGACAAGTAGATTTTAAAGTATCTGAGGTATTTACCTCCCTCTTTCATAAAGGCACAGACCCACAAATGGACTGGGACTCTCTGGTTTCGTTACCAAGCCTGGCAGTGACTCACTGCGGCAGAGTTGTAAACTTGGCACCAGCATAATTCACACAGACACAAACAAAAGCACGTTACAAACTACTGAAAATTAGCAGAATTAGAAGAATTTCAGGTTTTCTTCAAGACAAACTTTCTGAAAAGAAGGGATTATCACTTGAAAGTTAGTGGCTGTTTCAGTGCCGCTGAAGAACTTAACGCAGCTGTTTGGAGCTGCAGCTCCCAAAGGTCTGTGGCCACCCTCAATCAGTCTTAGCTCCAAGCATATTCATATCAATAGCCTGGATTGAATACAGGGAGAATTTGCAATCTTTTCTGGGAAAAAAGTGAATGCTGGTGCCAAACTCTGAGCACACATGTAGTGTGGAAAACTACAGCTGCCTCCATTCAGAGAGACTTGGACAATTAAATTACAGAGGTCAGAGACGAGTTATTTAGGAGGGAAAAGCCCAGATCTGCCCAACCTATTCTACCTCAGTTTTATCCCCTTCAGTGGCATTTGAGATTCTGGCAGTGAATACCCCCAAAAAATCCACGCACCTATCAGCTGAGATCTTATTCCTCACACTGAACTCATGTACCTTATAATTTGGAATGAGATTTAGCAACATGCACCATATATAATTTTTATATATGGGATATAATTTTTAGCCAGGTAAATATCTGAACTCCGGTGAACTGGAAACAACGTAGCAAGGATCAGAGAGAAAGGAGCATTTCTGGTGGCAAGTTTCTGTCCTCACGAGCAGCTAGCAATTAAACAGCAACTAATCGTTAAACTTCATAGGCCAAATTCTTCCCTACAGCTGTTCCATTGAAACTACTTCATTAGAAAATAAACTGGCCTTGTGCTGTGGAGCTTGACCAGCTCAAGCTTCAGCTATGCAGCTAGTAATACTTTTTCTTGTCAAAAATGCTTAGTAGTGCTTTTTCCATGCGTTTCCATCACCCACACAATCAACAAAACCACCATGCAGTTCTGCAAAATGGTACCTTCTGTTCACAAGAGGCCCCTGGTTCAGACAGCAAGAGAACAAAATTACTATATCGTATACCCACCCCCATTTTCAAAAGTAAATTAAAGATAATTCTTCCATTTCATTTCACAGCTGGCAAACCCAAGAGCCCACTGAGAGAATTAGCTTCTATAAATACTCATGTCTATAAATACCAACTAAAACTTGGCCTAAAGGAGCATAATGAAACAAGAAACACAGCTCAGCAAAAAGACATCCTTTCTCTCCAGCTTACCAGGCAGGTCTGCTGCCCTTGGACCAGGAGCTCTGCTTTGAATCTCAGCTCCGGAGCACACTGCCTGCTCTTTGAATATTAGGATAGTTTTGTACTACTAGAGCAGCTTCGTAGGACCCTGAAGCATTCCGGTCAGTTCTGTCCTCTGTTTCAAGCCGAAGGAATTGCGCTGAGACATTTAGTTCAGTTACCTTAATAAAGCAAGATGAATCACACCTCATTTAACTCTGGACACCCAGTTAGACATCTGAGATAGTCATCTGATGCTCTGTTTATAGTCAGTAGAAGGAACACAACACCTCCAGAGGATCCTTCGTCTGATCTATTTTCGAACAAGGTGAATCCCCATCCAGAAAGACTACGGCAACTAACTTAGGCTTGCATGCCTTTTTCACACCTAAATTAAGGCAATTGAATCAGAGCCAAAACCAATGTTGTACGAATACTCTATTTCCCCTTTCACTGCTATGCTGTGTTAGTGTAGATCCCCCCCTCTTCCAGGGAGTCTAACTAATTCCCCAAACTCTACAGACACACTCCTGATCACGCAGGGCTTCTATGCAGGTATTTATTGTCATTGCTAAATAACCTACACACACACACGTTTACTCTCCCATGCTGCTTTTTGGCTCCCTCCTCCATTACTTCTAGGGCTGCTATTTGTTTCTTTCAGGACTCTTTCCTAGGAGTTTTACCTAGTTCTGTCTTCCCAGAGGGAAATGTCTGCAACAAAGCTTAGAAACCACATTTAATATTCAAAATAAATGACTTCTTACAATAAAACATATCAGTAGGATCGCAATCTGCCTATCCCACCTTCCCTGTCAGTATCAAACCGAACAACAGCCTTATTCTGCAAAGAACGAACAAGAGGCACTTCAGCAGTGGTTTGTTACTCAGAGACTTATTTCTCATTTCATATGAATGCCCCTGAGCGATACGAGATGAAATCACCAAGTGCTGATTTGAAGTAGTGGCACAACTAATCAAGACATTTCTATAGCATGACCTCTTCCAAAAAATAAAAATGTAAACTTCAAGAAAGCCTCACACATATTTCTAGACATGTCACTGCAGTGGACTGATAAACCTTAATACAGCACTGCTGTGAAAATATTTTCAACATTTTAGGAAATATTTACTGTCAGAAAAGTACCTATTGAAGGATTTTCAGGATGGGTGAGGGCAAAAGCTCTTTAATTTTATGGCTCCGTTTCACGAACTGTATCTCTATAGAACTGAAGTTTAAGAAACCTACACATTTCAGTAACCTACCTTCTTTAAGAGTATTTTCTATTAATAAACCACTAACTGTTTCTATAGTTATCCAAGGGACACATGCATTGATGTCTTCTCTTAACTTTTTTAACATTATACTATGAAGTTTATATTTTCCCCTTGTATTTTTTCTGTAAATATATACTGAGGATTATGTTACATTTAAAAAATTGGTAACAAGTTGGTCAAGATGCTATATTCTAAGTTTACATTAGCAAGCAGTGTAAAACCTTATCAATAGGAGCAGAGCTGTAGGGTGAAATACTTGCCATTAAGGGCATAGCTTTCATACTACTTTTTTGCGGCTCTTACTTCCAATTATCTCCAATCTGATCCTGTGAACTGAATTTGCATTAGCGCTTAGAGTACATTAAATGAGCTCCTGAGTTCTTCTCAGTTTTATCCCAAACAAAATCAGTTTATGTGCTCTGAGACGCAAACTGAAGTGCAGTAACTGCAGATGATCAGGACATTCATTTCAAAAGTGCATTCCTTAATGCACTAATGTATTTGCATTCATAGTTTTTCAGAAAAGAAGGGAATCCTGAAACTCTGATGCTTCTCCGGTAGTATCTCCACAGGACTGCATTTTCCCAGTTTTTTCAATCTCAATCTCTGAAATTTTACCCCCTTATGTTTTGAAAGAAATAGGACCTTCCACACTATTCACCTTATTTGCACATTTAAAAGACAGTGAAAAATGATCACAGAAGTCAATAGGGGATTCATAATCCCTACCTGGGAAGCAATCTTACCCATGTAGACACCTTCAGATGGATTTCTGGCCCCGTTTAAGGTCCTGGCAAAACTTTCACCATCTACAAGGAGCAGAGATTTAACCCCTAATATTTCCAGATGTATGAGCTGAGCTGTAATGCTTCTAGTTGTGTTTCCTAGGACTCAAATTCATCTGGTCACAATTACAGCCATAGTCCTGAAGACAACGCATGCTCACACCCAACGCATACAAAGACAGGCATTCCTTCCTTGAGGTTAACCACTTGTGAAGTTATTACATCCATTAGCAGAACTCGCAATCCTTTAAGAAACCACCCAGCATGGTTAGACTCCAAAGAAAATGTATTAAGAAACCAGAGGACAAAAAAAATCTGGTTTTGTCACTGAGTACTTTATGGATTTTTCTTTTTTTTGTAATGCAACTAACAATTCAGACAAATTACCCAAGGATTGCCTTCTGAAGGCTCTCCTTTCCTAGCTGACTGCAGAGTGAGCTTAAGTGTTTAGCTTAGATACGTCCAACTTTTAGACGGCCAAGATTACATTAGAAGATTGCCACTACCACATGAATCCTTATAGTTCTATAGCTTCTTTCCTGATGATTTTTTTTTTAGCTTTCCAACTTTCAAAGAGAAAGCTAACATTGCTGCAAAGCTTCTGAGGCTAAAACCTTTACTTTCAGCCTGCCTTTAAGATTAGAGCTTTTCAACAATCCAAAATTCACTTATTTTGTTAGTTTATTGGCAAAGACCATGACAGGTGCTTTGTACAAAGCCTCCCTGCAATATTTGGGTTAAAAGCTGCATGAAGAAAGGGTACTACCAGGAGCAAAGTGTCAGAGCAGGAGAATCCACCAGCCATGATCTTGTCGCTGATGCCACCTTGGCAACTGCCTTACTGACTGGAAAAGTCACCACTTCTACAACAGGGGCAACAGAAGCCTTGCGGAGCAGAACATCTTGAGAGATTTGTAACACACACAGATACCATTTCTCATCTTCATTTGCTGATGCCAGACTTGAGATAGCTGAAAATTAAGCACTCTATAAACACGATGTATTTAGCCCACTCACAATATGGTTTTAACCCCCACACAGTCTGGGTTTCTCAACCAGGGAACTGTACCAGCTGCCAGTTCTTCACAAGATAGCTGGCAAGGTAGCACAAACAAGGACTTGAGATGGGGAGCTGGCCACTACTGCGATGTAGCTGTTGCTTTTTTACCTTGCATCCCTTGGACTGCTATCTAAACCAACCACACAGCAGAGTATTAATTATGCCACTGATGAATGAGGGATCCAAGGAACTCGTGTAAAGGAGAGATCTGCAGCTAAAGACCAAAGGTATGCTGTTAAGTCCTTAATGATAATTAAGTACATGAATCATAAGAGAGTACACCTAGTCAGAACTGAGATACAGTGCAACATGTGAGAGAAAAAAAATCTGACCTTTTCTCTTATTGGAAAGTTTAATGGTCATGCTCTTGATGCCATTCATATTTTAAAAATAATTTAAAAGCTACAACTACAAAAGAGCAGCAATCACTAAAGTTGCCAGCTGTATTCCTACATCTAAGGAAAACGATATATTAGATCTGCTTGGGAATTATTGCTACTTGCTTTGTACTTGAGATCTCCATAGGAATATCATGAAAATCCTTTAATATTATACCCAAAAATGTAAAGATTTACCTGACTAAAGCATGATATAACAGATTAAATGTAATTCATAGCAAATACTGCTTTATGTTATAATCAATCAAACCTGAAAAATCTTAGAGAAGAGAAAACTTAGCCATTTGGAAACAAAATAGTTAGGAAAAGCATAATCCCATGTAATACATCTCACTGGCAATGGGGGAAACCGCTCTGCAAGCTTCTTTGTGATAACACAAACTTCATTTACTAACATAAACCTGTTTATCTGGAAAATATTAAGGCAAAGTCCAAAGCTCACTTGTCTGTGCAACACAAGGTATGTCTCAGTCATCTTGGCAGAGAGAAGAAGAGCAGAGCCACAACTAGTGAACACAACCATTTCGCAATTAACTTGTAGTTTGAAATTTACTCGCCCAAACCAGTAAGTTTACAAAATGCACATTTCACAGAAGACAAGAATGACTCATAGCTGATTCACAAGTAAAGAAACACCAATGTTTGCCAAATTTTTGCCTTGACAATACTAAAAATGCCCTCAAACCAATACTGTGAAGTTATTCTAAGGATAACGCCTAGCGAAAGGCGCAACCAAGTATAGGAAGACGTGAGCTGTAAAGCATCGCCTGATCCAGTCAAGCATTTTCTGTAACTTGTTTCTCTCTGAAAAACTGAAGTCTCAAAAAGGATTAAACCACAGGAAGAAATCAGAAAAGTTGAGTCTGATTACAGCCAATTAGTCAACAAAACAATTAACAAAAATCAACAGAGAAAACTGGAGCTGCAGTACAGAAAGGGTATTTAACACATGAACTAGGCAAATGTGCAGGGAAGGGGCTGTCTGGTCGTACATCAGCATAAAAATCCACTTTGCATGGAAATATGTAATTTGAGCTTTTTTAACCTAGAATTTACATAGTGTATTCACGGGACGACGAAAGATGAGCGGCGATTTTTCTTTGCCTTGTAATATCTTAACCACAGAAAAACATTTCAAAAGCAGCACAATTCAGTAGACTCAAGAAAGGAAAAATCCAAAACATGAGTAATTGCATAGAGCAGCTGAGGGGTAGGTGGATACAAGCAGCTTCCACCCGCTGCTGTTAATGACTCATTAACCCTTCCGCAGACGCAGAGCAATGAACTGCTAGCACTTACGCAGAAACACAGCGTGCGTTATTACCGGTAATAGAGGAGAGCACTCATGCGGGAGAAGATGGCCGGGGGGTTGCTAGGCTGCCTGTCATAAACAGCCATGAAGGGGGTGTAAGGACCGAGGGATACAGGTCGAAACACGCTCCAGACGGTCACGGCCCAGGGAAAGGGGCTGGAGCGCGGAGGGGAAACTTCAGCTCCATCCGCGCTCGCAGCTGAGGACGTCCCCTCCCCCGCGT
>NW_009233464.1:10624-12572 GCF_000690835.1 Fulmarus glacialis | reverse complement strand
CCCCCCCACCCCCCGCATCCAATAAAGGATAAAATCTTGTTTCTCTGTCTGTTGTTTTGGTTTTAATAGCGACTCTGTTTTTCTGATACACCTGGTTACAGTAATCTTTTACAGTCATTCTTTAGCCTCACGGGCTACTGCAACTGAATTAATTATAGCAAAGTTCTGCAACAGAACAGCAATAATGTTCTTTGAGGTGTGTATTACACCAGATTCCCAGATGAATGAGTTTTTTAATAAACTCGGCTTCACCGCATGTATCAGTTTTCTCAACTGTCTAGAAACCACGTTTACACATGCAGCTCTCTCACACATTTGCACATGGTTCGTCTGTGCTAAGGGACCACACTGATGTACACCAAGCAAAGGTGAAAAGCCATTGCACATATAGGTAATTTTAATCCATTCCATTTTTAAATACCACAATAAATTTAATTTTCACAATAAATTAAATAGCCATATTCAGTTTACAAAATAGAATTACTTAGTGTGAAACCAGTATTTACAAACATTGTACACTATGTACACGATGTTTAGCTTTGTCGACACACAGGCATAGAAGAAAAAATTATTTAATCTTTTTTTGACACATGATTGACATGCTACAAGTGACACTATGGTCCATACAATAAAACAATAGTGCAAACTCACCACAGGAACTCTGAAACAATGTAGTTTGTATGAGATAAGATATTAATTTCAAATAATAAGAAAATAGTACTATCCACTCTTATTGTAAAAATTCAGCACTGTGTTTAAAGTGTCAGTATTCCTTTAGCAATATACGTACCAAATACAGCCTGAAGATTATGCTTTCTCACAGCTTCACAGACTTTTGACATGAATTTTTATGGGATAAACTAATGTTCTGCTTAGATCAATAAGTATGACACATAAACACTTCACTAAGCGAGAGGAACACTGACCCTTTTAATGGTGTCTGACTTTATTTCCCTAAATACCTCCTTTCCCTTTATTATTATGTCTTAAAAGATGCCACTATGCTGACAGTAAATTTATGTTAGTTACTACTCTGTAGAAAAAATTGATCCCACCGTATATTTGGTCACACACTGCATATGTACACGTATGCATGAAAAAAAGTTACTTTGATAGCCGTGTCTATGAAAAGTGCATATTTTAGCAGAGACATTTTTTGCATGTCTCAGGTGCAACAGAAAGTGTTGTATGAAGTTTAGTTTAGGGCCACTTAAATGTCCTCCCAGTGATCTGATAAAATTTTTGATTAAAAGGATGAAAGAACTTGCGCAATTTGGTAATGACAGAGGTATCCACCTCTGGATGGATGCGTCCCTTGCTACCCGCCAGGCACTTGTTAAAGACAATGTTAAATCGCAAGCAGTAAAACCCTCTGGTGGCATTGAAGTATAAATTGTACTGACTTATCCTCGGAGGAAGATTTAGGAACTTCTCGACCAGCTGGAGTTCTGGCAGTGGTTCTGTGATGAGCCGGTCTCCGTCTACAATATGAAACTGCTCGATTGGGAAGTATTTTAACCATCTCTCCAGATGTTTTGTGTAGATGCTGGTTCTCACTGCCTTATACTTAGTGTTCACTTCGCAGGTATTCGGATCAATAGCCAGCTTCTCAAATTTGTAGTAAGTTTTGTTCTTCCTTTCTTTACCTTCCAGCACCTGAGTGTAATCAGAAATAGCTCGTGTGGTAGGTTCCCTGACAATGATCAATAATTTGATAGATGAGTTCATTTTGTAAATCCTTTCAGGTACTTCCTCAGTGATAAAATACGCGGGGCTTTTCTCAATTGTTATTTGATGAGGGTAAGAAAAAGGCATTTTTTTCCGGTACCACTCAATCCCCTTGGCATAGTTCTCGTCATTGTCGAAGAAGTGAATCTCTTGAGAAGCTTTGACCACCGCAGGGTGAAGGTTCAGCATCTCCAGCAGTGCTCGGGTGCCTCCTTTCCGC
>NW_009233464.1:0-10604 GCF_000690835.1 Fulmarus glacialis | reverse complement strand
TGAACCAGGTTGTGCAGTCGTATTTGTTCCTTGGTGGCATTGCCTTTTCGGAACTCGTGGAGCAGCCCTCGCTTGAACTGCATAGCTCGCAATGGGATTTCGTCCTGGCCGCGGGGTCCAAATCGACCATCGATGGGGCAGAGGGGCTGCAGTCTGCAATCAAAATAGGAGGTATTTGTGAAAAAAGAATATCTCTTAAGGAAAGTTTTCCATCACACTCATGAAAACCTTTTGCAATGTAATGTCATGTGCCCATCTTTCAACTTTTATTTTATTCTGCCAGTGATTAAATTGTTTGCAGATAGTTTGATTATTTATTCTGGTATTTTGCTGTGATTTGTCTGAATAACTCCTAACTCCCCCCTTCTGCTCTTTTCAAGAACAGGCACTGCTGAATACTGTTCTTGGGGCTTCTTGGACCTTGCTTCACCTCCCCCATTGCAGATTACTTTGCGATTACTTGGGCAGTTTTTAAAGTATTCTAAGATTAATTTTGTTTGGTCATTTTGATCTGAAAATCCAGTTCATTTAAGTCGTCTCTTTCCAACACTTTTCCTATTCTAGCCTGAATTCTTTCCTGTGCTTCCCATTGTGTTGACTTTATTAGCTGTTGATCCAAAGCTGGCGTCTTTAGTGACGAGGAGCAAAAGGGATGAAAAACAGCTCTCTATGCATCACCTTTCAACATTTTCCCTCCTCTTTAGAAGATGCCTGGAGTTTTCCCCGGGACAGAATCAGGAAGACCAAGGTTCTGAATCAGGCATGATTAGCAAGGCACAGAAGGAACGGCAAGAAAAGATTTTTAAAATGCATATATTGCATCATTACATCAATGATTTTCTTGTCATCACATATGTGTCCTCCCACTGAACCTCATTTTGTGCCTTACTGTTTCTTCTTTTGCCCCTGCATTTTTGTGCTATTCTTTTATATTCACCTGCACTTATTTCACCTATTTTCCACTTTTCTAATGCTTCCTTCTTGTATTTGATGTCACTGAATGCAAGAAATGATTCAGTAAGAAAAATGTAAAAATTTTCTGCTACTAAAATGTCTGCTACTACAGAACCTTGAATAAGCTGTCACCTCCACTCCCAAATCAGCGCTTTGGTCATTATACAGCCCAATATTGCACTGAAGATGGAATTGGCGTGTAGAGAGAAATTCCAAAGTCCTTCAGAAAAATATCATTAATAATTATTTGGAGAGCCATGCTCTCCAAAATTAAGGATATGTAAGAACAAAGGTTGCCTAGGCAATTTTAATATGAGCTCGCTGTGCATATGTATTATGATACGGTTTTTAAATTACATGGCCACATGCTATTATTTTTTACAGGACCTCTGCCTCAGCCAGCATACCAGATGGGCAATGCTCATTAATAGCTGTTTAGATATTCAGTATTTATTCTCGTTTCTCAGCATGTGGCCCCTCACTGTATATTATTCAAACCCTGATTTCAGGACAGAATTATTTATTTCTTTATGGCTTTTCCATCCATCACTGTTTCCTTGATTATCCAGATGCTGAGAGATATAGCCTGTCCAGACAGAGCTGAAGAAACAACCCAGATGACATTGCTGGGTTCACATGAGCTCTAGCTAAGTCCTGCAGCCTAATTAGAAGGTGTGATGAGAAGTGAGTTCCTATTGTTATTTCTTTTCTCAAGTTTCCACTCTTCTTTTCTTTGCTCTCTGCCATCTGCTGAATAAGAGCCTGACTTGGTCACGAAGACTGAATCATTGCAATGCTGATGCAAACCTGCTAATTAAAAAAAAAAAAAAAAAACAAGCAGAAAGCAATGTCTTAACAATGGTATAATTTGGTCAGACTGTGGTGTGGCTGGTAAAACAGTCTTTCTGCAGCAGCGAGGTGGCAGTTAAAAGCATAAGAAACAGAAGCTGCAGTTGCTATCTCTGTTCTCCTCTTCCCTCTCCTTCTGTGTATTTGTTATTTGTTTTCAAGCAAAAAGGATTCCACAACAGCAGTTTCAGACCCATCTCAACTAATTTTATCTTTTTTGCTCAAAAAGACAGTTAGCACTGTCTTCAGTGTAACACAACAGCTTGTCAAACAGGGTGGTTTCCTTTAAGAGTAAATAAATACTCAAGATATCCTCTAGCCTAAGGGAAAAGATTGGATGTGGTTAAAAGTCCTTCCTCAACACTTTACATTTCAGATTTTATACTCTTTCTCCTTTCTTCTCTTTCTAAACAATAAAAAATATCCTTTAAAAGATCTTGGCAGTGGTGGTATTAAGCAGGCTGTCAGATCTTGGTAGTTGAATCCCCAGATGTAATTATTTACTGTTATATCGCAACACGTTAATATTTTTGATTCTCTGAGTCATTTTTTCTATTGCAATAACAGAGTCCTTTGCAAAGCAAGAGTATATGACTTTTATTATATCACTGAATTTGCTCTCCCAAAACAGGCAATTTCTCAAACTGCTACAGTAGAACTCCACAAATATTCTTCTTGAGAAAACCACCATAGAACAGTTCATCTCAGGGAACTATATTTTTGACAAATTTCAAAACAACTAAAGTACGCCTGGGCAATCTTAATGACAAGCAGCAGTGTTGTCTCTCCTGATCCAGAATACTTGCAAATTTGCTTCCAATGGAGGTGTCACAGTGGTGAAAGATTATGAGCCTGGGTCTAGCAGGAGAGGTTCAGAGCATCAAACTCAGATGCGGAGGCTCTCCGTACTGCCAATGAGAGAGTCAGGCAACTCAAAGATTGGTCCAGATCTTCTCAGAATTGCCAGGCACAGAATCTGAGCTTCCGCATGTGAAGCAGCTCCATGCACTCAGGATCTGAAGGACGGAGACCTCCCCTGGAGGGAAGTGCTCAGCTTATCGGACTTTATGACTCAATGAATCAGATAAGATAGTGGTAATTTCCCTTCGGGCCTAAGAAGTCTCAAAACATTCCTGTTGAAGAGTCTAATCTCAGGCTATTAAGTGTGGGCCATCCCCAGCTCTCTTGTTCAAATTGGATCTGCATAAATTAAGCATAAATGAATCTGGATTTCTTCCCGAACAAGTAGTTATTCCAACGTCTATTGAAGCCACTCAGTGTCCTTTTACTGACAGATTCACCAAGTTTGGACTGTGCCCTAGTGCTGAGACAGAAGAACATTTCCAGTTAATTCATCTGTGTCGCATCCTTTCTGTTGCTTCCTTCTCTCTCTCTTTCATAACCAGTCCAAATAAAGGGCTGCCTTTTAGCAGTGTGGTGTTTTTCACACCGGGTAATGCAAGAGAATTTTATTGCCATTGGAAACATTATATATGAAACCGGTGGAATTCACTGCTGCAGGAGGTCAGCGAGTCAAATACTGTGGCGAGATAATTTTATAGCCATCAGTAAATTCTGAAGATGTGCAAGCATAGATAATAGCATAAGGTCAATTAGATTTCATGCCTCTGAGCATAAAATGTACTTTTGCAGGAACCGGTAAGGAATTCTGCCTCCATTTACAGAATCACATTAGCCTCAGTGAAGTTTTCACCTCTGAAGCGTCAGAAATGCTTTGACCACCAGGGGAAAGAAGATACAAATTCTGGGGCTTAATTTGCAGTTCACTTGGTCCTAGCTGAGTACAGTCTCCCTCTTCTTCTGGAGTGGATTTAAGCAGCCGAAGAAGGCACTCAGTGACCTCAGATGGAGCTCAACATTACCTAGCAATGGACACTAGGTAGCTCTGTTTTCAATTCACTTTCCATGCACTGCATATTCACACAGCATTGTGTCACAATTTTGAACTCAACTAATATTTTCCATCATTTAAAAGAAGAACACTAATAGAGCATTAGTACTGACAAGCTGTCTAGCAGCTTCTGGAAATCTTGAAGTCTTGTTTCATTCATTCTTTTGAAACAGCTTTTTTTTATCCTGTCTTTGTGTAGCACCTACCAGAGCAATCCCAAGCCATTTTGAAGGTGACAGAAACATCAGTGTCAGTGCAGGTAGCACTACTATTGCACTGTCAATAACCAGTCAAAACTCCGTCTGGTCAAAAGTGCCAAATACTCTTTGATATACTCTGCTGGAATTCCTACTGCTCTCCATGAAATCACTTGCGGAGAAAACCCACTTATTTAGCACATTCTGCTCCAGAAAATACTGGCTAATTAATATAGTTAAAATTCTCAAACCCTGAAGCAATCTTTCAAGTAAAATAGTATTCAAAACTTGACGAGCTACTCTGCAGGCTCATACTTAATTTTAACTACCACTGTAGCACATTAATTGCTTGCTCGTAAATTTAGAAAAGATGATATATAAATACATCATAACTGTTTTGCTGAAAGTAGAGGTCAACACACAGATGCACACAGACAAAAATGAGCTACTGTAATGACATTTTTACTGGATGCTGTTTTATTTCTTCTCTGAAAACAAGTGCCAATGTGCTTAGAATACAAATGGACAGACAGAAATACTTTGACAGGGATGACCCGTGACTCTATTTTCCTACTCTCTTCTCCAAAGGAGAGGAAAGAAATGAAAACCAGTACTAGAGTAGACAATCTTTCTGTCTTTCTATACAGTAGACACACACACACACACAGAAAATCAGAACCTTTAAGCAAAAACTGAGACAATCTGAGCCCATTTATAATTAAGAGAGCAGCTACTTAATGACTTACCTATCCAAGCTCCCAACTCTGGCAACTAGATATAGGAGACTTCCAATAGCAAGGCTGCCTAGCACAAAGAGCTTCTGTCTCAGCAACGCCTGCTGTTTGAATAGCATGGCCCTCCATCAATCTTCAGGACTTCTTCAGTCTGCAGAGACAAGAACACTCATCAGAAAGCAATATGCAGGGTAATGTTTAATCAGTTGTTGCAAGTGATTAAGCCACACTTGCAAAATCTTTTCAAACTGCAAAGTAAGTAGTTAAAACTTTTTTGTTTGCTACTGTTTTTCTGTCCCACATGATAACACCAGGCAATGTATCTGGGATAGGGTGATAATTCTGGAAGTGACAGTTCAGCCCTCTGATAGCCACACTGTGGGTCTTGATGGCATAGAGACTTGTATGGTAATAGGATCTCTTGTCAGGTAAATACGTTTAGACTTTAAGCCCTTCAGAATCAGCCTGGGCTAGATTTCAACAGAGATTTAAACCCTCTGCTGCCAAGCGAGGCATCAGTAACCAGGAGCTAGGCTTGCAGGCCCTGTGCAGGCAGTGTGTGGGGCCATATTTACTGTGTCTCTATTATTATTAGAGTGCAAGCTGGAGAGAAATCTAAAACAGTGTATTTCCTGATCTGTGCCAGCAAGCCCCTGGTGACAGACCTGAGAAGCATGTAGCTGGGGTGGGCACAACAATGATTTTTCTACACCAGTGCATCCTATCAGCTCTCCCTGTGCTGGCTGTCAGCTTGGGCTGTTCTGTGGAGAACTCCTTAAGCACCTCATCTGCCTGACACCAGCCTTGGCTGTCACCTCAAGACCTGATGGGACACAAACTGGCATCCTTGAACTAAGCATGCCTATATCCCCAGATTTCAGCAACACCAAAGCATAGACTTAAATTACCTTTTCTGATGTGTGCCAGAGACCATCTAAAGCCCATAAATGAGCTTCGCTTCAAATACTTTACATATGAGGCAGGCATGAGTCAAAAGATGTGACCTTGTCCCAAGAAGATTGAACCAGAATAACCAGGAAGTCCCAGGGTAAGGTAGAGGGAAGTGCTGAGTAAAACTGTTTGTCTTTAGCCTGACTCTTTCTTAGGCATGAGGTTTGTGTTCAGGACTGCAGACCTGTTTAGGACACTCAGAGCTGGATGCCTAAATATATCTTCCTACAAGAACTGAGTGAGTAAAACTGTTTGTCTTTAGCCTGACTCTTTCTTAGGCATGAGGTTTGTGTTCAGGACTGCAGACCTGTTTAGGACACACGAGAACTGAGGAGAAAGATCAGTCCCTCCTTTCAGAGCACAGCCAAAGGTGATGAGGTTCTTCACTCTTTACCAATCCTGGGATTTCTTATAAATATGCAGGAGACATAAGTTCACATCCTCTCACTGGCTCAGGGGATGTAAAGCCATATCATCTACCTACCAAATGGATGCTTTAATCACCAAATTGATCCTCTTGATATAAAAAACAAATATAAACTGGAATCACCTGAACTACTCATCCATATTCTCACTCCCTCAACCAGGGAATATTTAATGTATTATGGACTAGTTTCAACAGAAACTGCTTTTTTTCCTGAATTTTGACTGGACTTACTTTGAACAGTTTCTTCTGTTTTACTCCTAGTAAAGCTCCTTTTGCAGCTCACTTTCTTCTTTTCCAGCCTTAGGACTTGCATCAAACAAGACTGGGATAGATTATTTTAAGCATATAACTATATACAGAAGCAGAATAGGTAGTGAGAGTGCAAGGTGTGACTGGCTGCTGTTAAACAGAGACTGCAAATGTTTCTTTGTCCTGCCCATATTGTTAAATTTTTGGCCCAAAAAGATCTCATGAGACTCCAGGATACAGTTTGGGAGCTACTACAAGCCAGGGACTATTCCCAATAGACGACATGTGTGCAGCCTGCCTGCCTTAGTGCTGGCTGAGTTTAATGGTATGGATACAGGTGACTTCGTACTTGGTTGTCTTCAAGGGTGGTAGAACAGTCATTCCCAAGCACATTTATTTTACTGCTATAGAGAAAGTCTTTGTAAGACCGGCCCATCATCTCTAGATAAAAGAGCCATGCAACATTGGAGCTCTGAGTCTGACTGAGTCTCTAAAACATTTCTGGTGTGCTAACAATAATAGTAACTCCTTATACAGCCAGGTCATAGCTCAAGATAACCTATCATACAGGATAACCTATCATATATTGCTTTTTACATAGATAAAAGCAACTCTGTAATAAGAATTCTTAGATAAGATCCTTATTGCTAAGTCACATAAAACACAGAGTAAAAGGAGTTTGCAATGTAAATACAGAGACAGAAGAAGTATTATCATCCTTTAAAAAATAAATGAGGAGCAGAGGTACAGAGAGATTAAGCGATTTGCTCAAGGGCACAGAAAAATCCTTTAGCACCAATGGGATTCAGTGTGAAATGTCTGAATTCCTATCTAGTGCCTTAACTACATGATAAACTTTTGTCTTTTTTGTAGTATACTTTTTCTTAACTTGAAAAATAAACATAAAAATGACATATAAATGAGGAATTCTAGACAGTGAGCAAGGCAGAAAACCCATAGCTGAATCTTAATTATTAAGAAAAAAGCACAGATACTATATCTCTATGTTGATATGCTACTGCTAATTACTTTTTAAATTATTTAATTAAAAAAGAAGCAAGAGAAGGACATGATGATGATGATGATGATGATGATGATGATGACGACGATGATAGCAATTTTTCAGAGGTTTCCAGTTTTAAATCCTTCAGTGCTGCTCTCTCTAAATAAAAATATCACTTTAGCATTACAACAATTGGTTCTGAACTTAACCTCTCAGAAAACTCTGTACATGAAACTAAAGTGCTATCCACATGTTCTCCTTTATACAGGCTCTTGGACCCCAGTTAAGACCTACCTGCAGGCCTCACTAAGGCTGTGGAGGTTATCAGGACATAATGAAATCGAATTAATGACAAGCTGTTTCCTGAAATAGATTCTACAAGGTCTCATGTCCTCAGTATTCATGTTTGCAAAAAGATTCAAAGCAAAAAAACCAAACAAAACCAACCAACCAAACAAAAAATAACCAAGTGCAAACCAGTTCCATTTGCTCTGTGTTTGCATGTACGTGAGTACAGAAAACTTTTCCACAGAACGACAAGTACTAAACACCCACTAGAAATGCAAATGTAACATTATTTATTTGTTTGTTTCATTTTTGTTATCACTTTCAGCATCTAATTTAAGGTCCACAAAAGGAGTTTTATTCCAGAGAGGCTGTGGCCTCTATAATATTTTCCTCAGATGGTTTTTTTTTTCATGAAAAAAATGTAGAGAAATAATATCTCAGCTTCAGAAATGGCTACATCTTGCAATGGATGTACTGAGATAGCTCTACGTGACAGAGAGGACTGAAAAAAACCTTCTATTTAAGCCATGGAGTTAATACAACCAGAATGTGATTAAGGTGAAAGTCCCTAAGGAAGAAATGTTGCTGGAGACTAACATGGCAACACTTAAATGAAATGGAAAGAAGAGATGAAAAGGAAGAAATGAAAATTCTGGGACACATTATAAGCTGCACAAAATTTTCTGTAAGGAACACATACTTTTAAACTTAACAAGAAGCTGGAAGGCAAGATAAAATGTAATCTGAAGTGACAAGATTCTAGCAGTTATTTGAGGCAAATAAGGGTGTTTTTTAAAAAATTTTGCTCTTTGTTAGGGATAACAGCTGAACTGGCACACAAACTACTGACCGGTAGAAGGAGGCTTGGGAAAGCCGCAAGCAGAACTCTCCTGGTAGCTGGATGCTGAACATGGAATCTCCTACCAAAAGAGATGACAGTATACTCCTGCACATCTCCAGTGGGCTTACATCAGAAATATCTATCTTTAACAATCTAGTTAAATATGCATATGAGGAAAGTCCCTTCCTAGGTATCCAAGAGAGTCACGATGCACAAAGAACACCACAAACAATTCACAATGTGGAATGCATAATTTCTAGAAAGGAAAGTGTGTGCAACATCATGTAGAGAAAAAAATGCAATGTGCTTTGTGATTTCAGATGCACAGCTGATCTAACTTGTTAGATTGACATGGTAAAGTTAAATAAAGAAGCTTCATTTAGCACTAGAAAGTAGGCTTATCAGCGTATTGATGTGAATGCCTCACCCAACCCCGTTCCCCATGTTCCCATCCCTGCTGGTGACAGGACTGGGGTTATTCAGTGAATTGCCAAGAGAAGACAGTACAATTATGTAGAACTGTGATGATAATACCAATTGGAAAACAGATGTACTGTTCCTAACAAGATGACGTGATCGTGGATAAAGGAAGATATTGCATGTGCTGGTCAAATAATGTGAATTTTTGGTGAACTCTTGTAAAAGTTAGTTTTAGGTTCAAGTTAGGTCAAAGTCAAATGAATAGGAGAAAACAGAAAAAAGCATACCAATAATGACGGTGTTACTGATAAAAGTCTGAATGTGATAACACCACAAATTGTGCAGAAGCACTGAAAACAGAAGCTGATGCTACAATCATCTATTCCAAATAAACAGACAATGAACAAGAAGATCGCCAGGAACTTGTTTGAAAATGATCAGAGGGAAATTTTTGGACACATGGAGCAGAGATGAGAAGATGCTATTGATAAATGAATAGTGTGTGGTTGATTATAGAGAGAAGTGTAAGAAAGGAAGGCAACATATAATCCTTTGGTAAACAGACTGAAGAGATTAATCAAAGTGAAGTACAAAACACAGGTAAATAGGCACAAGGGAGGCTGAAAAAATAATAAATAGGAGGTGTTTTTTTAGTTGAATTTATCAGTCAGTTTGCACAGATTTTTTTGATTTTGCACACCAGCAGGGGTCATCTGTTGACCAATAAATATTTATCTTCATACACTGCAAAAAGATCTTTGAGTTTATGTGGGATTTAAATAAAATGACTGAGAAAACAAGTCAGGGAACTGATCACTTGGCACGTTTCCACTTCTCTTGATTTTGCATTATGTTTCTTGAACGTTAACTACAGCTTCTTGCATTTGTCACTGTGAGTAAAATTCATACAAATCAAGCACTTAGACTTCTTCTGGGGTAGGAAATCACATGGCGTTTGGGAAAGGAGGGAATTTACCCCTCAAATTGTGTACATCAGCTTATCGGCTCATGATCTTCTTCATGGGCTGGCTGGAATAGCCGGTCATCCTCCTGCTCTTTCTTTAGCGTCCTCCAGGTCCTCCCCTTCCCCTTGTGCTATCTCACCACTGATGAAGGTCTAGGCTAGTGGCAAGGAAAAGATACACGCTCGCTGTACTTTTTCCCCAGAACCCTTCGCTTCAGTAGTTTAATTACAACAGTACTACTGCACCATGTGGACGCTATTAAAGAGCTAGAATAATCATGATAAAGCAGAACATGATTTTTCATTCCTAATAGCATTGAATAGCCTAAGAACAGACAAAATTCTTCCCCTTTTTGACACAGTAAAATGCAATGGATAAGGGAAACTGAAAGCTTTGATAATACTATTTTTCTGAGGGAATGGCAAAGTGTCGAGCCTGCAGAAATGGAATTTGGATTTAATTTTTTTTTTAATTTTCCATAATAGTTCATAATTTCAATATAAAAAAGAAATTTAATTCTGATGTGTACTTACAGTGTTTCAATTTTTTCTCTCTAGCATAAGAATGAGATGAGATGAAATAAGATTAACGCATACTTGCTCAGTTCAGGATGTAAAAGAAGAAAAGAAGGAAATATGTTCACAACATGGAACAAGTTCACAGATTCAGGTAAATGTCCCTGTGTACTAAACATGTCCTTTTCTCCTCGTGACTCACGTTAACTGAAAGAGTGGAGAAGAAAATGTCAGCAAAGCTGGCAGAAAACAGTAGATGATGCAGTGTCCTGTGTATATATAAAAAGAAAGATAGTGGT
>NW_009233463.1:0-554 GCF_000690835.1 Fulmarus glacialis | reverse complement strand
GCGCCAGTGGGCGGCTTGCATGCCTATGTCTGGGCATCCCTCTTCCGTGTCCACCCCGCTGTCCTGCAACCCCTGCTGCCCTAGCTGCATCAGGAGCTGGGGCAGCTCTTTGATGATGCCCAGGAAGCAGCAGCAGTGCAGAGCCTTATCACTTTCAGCCTGCGATACTTTGGCCTGGCTGAGGAGGCTCTGATCCAGCTGCTTCGTGACACCCTGAGCAGGTGCACAAGGAGCTTTGTCCACCAGCTTATTGACATCATCGTGTGCCAGTGCAGCGGGGAGGCCCAACATCAGATGGGCCTCAGGGATGGCTGGCTGCCCCCGGCCACGCTGCCTCCCAAGGGGAGCCTCCTGCCCCCAGCCCAGCCCTTCATAGGGGTCCAGGCAGCCCCCCCTCCACTCCTGTTCCCACCTGTGGGGAGCAAGAAGAGACCCAGGACCCAGAGGAGGCTGTGCCTGGGCCCTCCCGGCACAGCCGGGGCAGTGAATGCTCCCCTGGGGGGCCCCGGCAAGCCCTGAAGAGGAGGGCCAGCAGCTCTGAGGACCCTTCCCAG
>NW_009233462.1:1567-3309 GCF_000690835.1 Fulmarus glacialis | reverse complement strand
AATAAATAATAATAATAAAAGAAATCCTCCAAGAGCAAAATGATGTGTTTCTAGAGAATTTTGCCAAAGGAGGCTTCAAAATCTCCCTCACTGAAGGTTTTTAGGACCAGCTTAGGTGTCTCACCATATTTCAGAGGTGTAAGTGTGTTCTCCCTGGAGCCCCTCCAGACTGGCCCCCCATCAGTCTCCCCCATCTTGTTTCAGAGTGTGGGGACGGGAGGTACGGAGAGAGCTGTGAGCAGAACTGTAGCTGCCACCATGGGGTTTGTGACCAGCGCTCGGGGAAATGCATCTGCCACACCGGCTGGACTGGGGACCGCTGTGATGTTGGTAAGGGCAGTTCCTTCTCCGGATGCTTTATTTTAACACTCCCTTCTGCAATCAGCCATTCTTCCTCCACAATAAGAAGTCCGTCTTTATTTTGTATCTTAATTTTCCAGTATTCTGTAGGCCAATAAGAAGTAATGCCAGTGTGAGCGCTCACCGGGTGTCTCGGGAGCCCCGAGGGCAGGTCTCTGCGCAACCACAAATACATGCCCTTGTCCAAATCATTTTATCTCCTCCTACTTCTGTTCCCTGCCTGCTAAGAAAATGAAGGTATTTCTCTACCTTACGGGAACAAGGAAGAACATACGAAAGGGAGTGAGTTGTAAGGAGAGTTTGCCAGATCAGCCACGTCATTGAGGGGAGCTCAGCAAGTTGGACTGTAATGGTTCAGATTGTACCTACCTTGCATGTGGTCCAGATCGCCCAGATTTGACATAGCTGTCTGGCACGTTTAGATCCATGAAAATCCCTGAAGTAGAAATCTCATAAGCAGCAGGTATCAGATGACTTGAAATGTGCCTTCAGCTCAGCCACTGACATGCTGTGACCTTTGCAAGCCACAAGCAATTTTCTGATGTCTCCTGAGGTGCTGAGGACTCTCAAAGCCTCAGCCACCAGTGCGACCTGTAAAGCCTTCACAGTGCCCACCGACCTCTTCTTCAGGCCTCGCTTTTTCTTTGATCGCTTTGCGGAGACCTGTGAAGTGGAAAGCAGTACATGGACACAGTGTATTTTCACTGTTCAAACACCTATCCCTCTGTCTATGCATAATTGTGTAAAAGCGAATGTCATCACCATCTCTGTAGACACCATCTGGATTCACTATCTCTATAGACACCATCTAGACTATGGCCAAGTCTTTGCAAGCTTTCATGTGTGGACTCATTAATAGCCAATGCTGAATGCTTTTAATATTTTTAATATATTCTTTTTCAATTATATTTTCTGGGCATGCAGTCTTCTAAATATACATCGCCATGTGCAAGAAGAACAATATTGGCTCATTTGCCAACGATGGATGCTTTCCATGCAGCAAGAAGAACTGTTGCTCTCTCTGCTTCTCCTCGCAGTGTGCGCCCCGGGGTTTTTTGGCAAGCAGTGCGAGGAGCAATGTGACTGCGTACACGGCTTGTCCTGCCACCACCAAACTGGAGCGTGTCACTGTGAAAAGGGATGGCGAGGGAGGCACTGTGACAAACGTGAGTGTCTGCTGGGCGTTTACGGAGGAAAGTTCAGGTTGGTGTGTACGTTCCTCCCGGATCCAGAGCCGATGCCAGGATCCTTTCACTCCCATGTTGCTCCGTGGGGTCGGTCTGGAAGTGTTCATGGGGATGGTTGCAGCAGATCTGTCGGAGGGGGATAGTTCTGCACCGTCCTGCCTGGCCCCGGCCCAGCGCCCTAACGAAAATCGGTGG
>NW_009233462.1:450-1536 GCF_000690835.1 Fulmarus glacialis | reverse complement strand
CCCCCGGCCGCTACGGCGCGGGCTGTGCCCTGCGGTGCCGGTGTCCTGCGGGTACCCCCTGCCATCACCTGACGGGAGAGTGCGGCTGTCCTCCGGGATTCACTGGCTACGGCTGCGAGAAGAGTAAGTTTGTTACAAGAACGCAAATACTTGCCTTGTAAATTAATTAAGAAATTAATTTCTTAAATGAAAACCTGATGACATAATCAACGCCTGAAGAGGGAGGAGACAACAACTTCACGGCAGCGCTGTGTGTCACTCACCCAAAAGGTTTGCTGGGTTCTGACCTCTGTGCCGGGGGTGGTTTGGGCTGGCGAGGTTTGCCCTCTCTCAGTTTGCAGCTCTCGGGCTGGCAGGGAGCAGCCGGGGACTGAACTGGATCAAAATAGACTGAGGAGGTGCCGGCAGAGCCCTGCCTGCCGCCATCGCCGTGCCGTGGGTGAAGCAGCAGCTCTGCTTTCTGTTGGCCTTGTCCCCGGGAGGAACCGTCTATTTCTGCTGTCGGAGCTCACGGAAATGTCATTGTCTGGTTTTCCTTCGAGGTTGAATTTGGCCGTTTGGAGCTGCCTTTGAAAGCAGGCTCGTTCTGTGACCCCGGCTGCATAGTTTTGACTTTGTTCTTCCTTACAACGTTTTGCCTGAGCGCTACTTTAGCAAAAAGAAAAACAACAATAAAAAGAATTAAAAGAATTGACATTGGTGTCCCATATCCTCCACTAAAGGACTCTAAAGCCTGACCCACAACCGGGTCAACTTAGTGGAAGTGAGATGTAAGAATTAGACATGGAAAGTCCAAAACCTGTGGGCAATGTGGCCGTCAACAGGCAAAATGAAACCTGTAAAGGTGTTGGTGCTACAGCAGCTTTGCAAGTTTAAACTCCCTGCAAAAGGTAGAATGTCTTTATCCACACGCCTGGTCCCTCGTGAATTATACTGTTATTTTAGTCAATTTTACTTGACATTTCCCTATGATTTTCTCTAGTGACAAGAAAATTGTATCTGGCCCTTGACAGTTGGGCACAAATTGACTGAACGAAACAAAATCAAGCAGTGAAGTAACCCCCAAGTAAATGTAATAAATCCAAA
>NW_009233462.1:0-436 GCF_000690835.1 Fulmarus glacialis | reverse complement strand
CGTTCTGTAGGCAGGGATTTTATTTAATAAATTTGAGCTTGCTCTTTGTTTGAGTGCTATACTTACCCAGACAAATTTAATTTATTGGTTTACATTTCCTCTTCCCCAAGCTTGTCCACCCGGCACGTATGGTAAGAACTGTAACCGAGTATGTCAGTGCTCTGCCGAGAATGAGGAATGTCACCCAGTGACTGGCGACTGTGCGTGCCGCCCGGGCTACTACGGGACCCGCTGCGACCTCCGTGAGTACCTTTGTCGGCTGCCCGCTTTCTGAGCGAGGACCGAGTAATGCAGAAGCATGTGCTGGCGCTTTGGGTTCATCTCTGTCAGTACCTTCAGCGTTGACTGAGATAAAGTAAGCATAGGTTGGGTTAATTTACAATAATAAAAATGCCTGTATTATTGCAAGGGATTAATTTTAAAATAATAATAATTT
>NW_009233461.1:750-1413 GCF_000690835.1 Fulmarus glacialis | reverse complement strand
TGCGCCTTTGCCGCCCTGCGAAGCGTTCGCAGAGCGCCAGCGACATCCTCTGGCCAGAAGAGTAATACCGGCTCCCGGCCTGCTGCGTGTCGTGTAAGAAACACTGAAACCGGCGTCTTGCCTTTCAAAAGTCAGTTTTATCAGCTGCATGCGTCATTACTCCCATGCAGTCTTTCATTCTGGAAAGAATTCCTTCTGGAATCTTTCATTTCTGCTAGGGAACGACCACGATGTTAGTGCAATTAAGCTTCAGAGATACAGACACTGAATGAATTCTCTCAGCTGCAATTATTTGCAGGGTTTTTAAATACCCGGTTAAAAGCTGCCAGTGAAACAAACAGCTGGCCAAATTTGAGTGTCGGCCAAGAAGTTTGTCAATGAGGAGAAAAGACCCATCTGCTTTAATTCTGGACGCCCAGCTTCAGGCGCGGGAGATCGCAGCTACCCTGCACTCGGCTACAAAGCCCTTCTTCAGTGTCACCTCAGGTTTCTCGTGCTAGAGCTCCAAGAATATTTTCTTTCCTAAATTGCCTCCTAGTCTTCATCTACATGTGTACCCATATTTATACTGTCGTGGTTTAACCTGGCAGGCAGCAAAATACCACGCAGCCGCTCACTCACTCCCCCCTACCCCCCAGTGGGACGGGGAGAGAATCGGAAGGG
>NW_009233461.1:0-493 GCF_000690835.1 Fulmarus glacialis | reverse complement strand
TGTCCTGATTATGTTCCCTCCCATCTTGTGTACCTAGCTCAGTCAGTAGGCATGGGAGCTGTCCTTGGACTAGGAGGGTACTTAGCAACAACTGAAAACATCAGTGTGTTATCAACATTCTCCTCATACTAAATCCAAAACACAGCACTAGCAAGAAATTTAACCCTATCCCAGCCGAAACCAGGACAATACACACACAAGGAGAATTCCTTAATCTCTAAATTAAAAGGGAAGGATCCGTACGTTCCCAGCGTGTTGCACCAGAACTGATTAAAGATGTTTTCCGGTTTGTGGAAACCCCTTCTGCTACGCAAGGAAACTGTTCACGGGAAGATGGCGTTGAACGCATTTAAAATGGGTTTGTCCCTAGGGAGACCCCACCGCGACCCGGCGCGGTAGCGGACGCCCCGTTTCGGCTGTCCCCGGTGGTTCACCCCCCGCTCCTGTAAGGCACGCGGCTGCCGGACGCTGCCCGGGACGCCCCTCCCGCGCC
>NW_009233460.1:0-11886 GCF_000690835.1 Fulmarus glacialis | reverse complement strand
TATATATAATTATTTTAAAAGTTAATAAAAATATTAGGGTATCAGTTGTTTTTGTGTGTAGTTCATTGTTTAACTTACATAAGCTAGTTTTATTTGTTGTAACGCTATTTAGAAACTTTTATCTGGAATAGAGTCTGTAGGAAACATCCTTGTGCATTCTTCTTCATTCCCACCATTAGATCTTTAATTTAAATGATCCCTCATCTGTTGTAAATGCTAGAGCAACAGCCAAAAGAACCAGTAGCTACAGGCCTTCATCTTGCTCTCCTTCAAGTCAACAGCATTACTCCTACTCGTAACTTTGAAAAGAAGACAGGTCCCAACGAGGTCAAACCAGGTACTATTAAATCGATAGGAGTTCTGCAGCCAACCTCAACGGGAGCAGAATTTGGACCTCAAGGAATAAATACTGATTAGGGTTGAAGTAAGTGGCATTAAGTAGAAAATTGGTGAACCTAAAAAAAAAATCTTTATAAACAACATACCTGAGGCAGTGCTGAGTTAAGCTGTCGCTGGAGGGAGTCTCTGTCGTAGATGACATCCTGTAGGCGTTGCTGTGCAAGTGACAAGCTTTCCTGTGTCTCCCGAAGAGTATCAAGGAGACGGTCCCTTTCATCCAGCATGTTCACCATCAGCTGCTCAAAGTGAGAATCCGAGTCTGAGCCGCTGCTTTGGGACCCCCGTTGACTCATCGGGGTGTCCTCATTTATCGTTGGCATCACTTCACACATCATTTCTTTAAAAAAACACAAATCAAGGAAAAGCTCTTCAGTAGAAAAACATTTGAGGGGATTTCAAGAGGAATTAGCTCTGTCACATGGACACAGTAGATTATTGCATTGTTCCCTCTTTCAACTTTGTGCTTTCAATGTTAATCAGATGGTCGATAGACAGGGATTAAACACAGTGACTAATTCCATACAGCAAAGACTTTGAATGTGCTTCCTAAACTGAGAGAAGAATGACTGGAAGGAGATGGAGGGTAACAGAATATTTTAAATTATTAATAGTTTTGCAAATAATGCTCTCTTAAAATAACAGAAAATACTTCCTCTGCAATTGTAGTCTCCTTTATTGTTGATTTTGTCCCCTTTCTTACTTAATGTCATTGTTGAATTGCTGGTATTGATACCAATAGCTGCCATTAATTGCCAGATTTTGTCCTGCTCTAGGCACTTCTACAGTACAGCTCAGGCTAACCATTGATCCAGTATCATGCTGCCTTAACAATGCCAGGTTAATCTATTCTTCTATCTAGTTATTCCCACCCTCAGGGGAAATTATTCTCCAGTGAGCTCATTCAGTAAGAGGTCAAGAACTAGAAACCCTCTGCTAATTACCATCCCTGTGATATCTTGTGCAAATTGAATTACCAGGGACAGAATCGCTGTTGTTTGTTTCCTAAAAACAGTCCTGAGCAGAGCAAATAATATCACCTAGTCCCATTCTTCAATTATAAAGCTTCTCATGTAAATCTCAAAACCTCAGTTTGTGTATGGGGAGAAGCTTATGCTGTTCAGCAGATGGAAAAAAAAACCCCGAAGATATGACAGGTCTAAAGCTCAGATTTTTTTTTAAAAATAAAGACTGTGTTAATAATAGCTGATATCTACCCAATGAAAGTCACCCAAAGAATCAGAAATTGTTTTTCTAGTATGACTGAAGAAGTACAGCAGACATAACTTTATACATAGTGAAGGGTTAATTTCTGGAATTTCTCTTATTGTAGTAACTATTGGAAGCCTTTTATCTCAGCAGGTGCGATCAAGGTGCTTTTGGTTCATCTACTGGAAGTTAAAGTATTTTACCTAGGAGTTTGCTGTGGACCTTCTGGACGTGAACTTTGTCTACAATACATGTGGTTGACACACTTCCACTGTTAAGTGTGCCATCATGTAACATTCTCATCATTTCAGTCTTAATACTATGATGGATTAGCTCTACATATTCTTAAATCTGGTCTGTTTTCCAAAGTAGGAAAATGGAACTTGTGAAAGTGGGATTTATGAAAAATGGAAGATCTAGCTGTTGCAGAATGTAACTTAAAGATAGGCCATACCAGGGAAGAAAAGAGCTAAGACACCTGTACTTAATTCATTAAAACCAACTCCTCCTACCATCACTAAGTCACAAGCAATCCTTGTGCTAACACTGCTTGCTGCTAAGATTTACTGGGAAAATGACGTATCTTCGCTAAGATTAGCTGGCCTTGATCATATTCTGAATGTTCATAAAGAATTTAGTATTCTTAATTTTCACTTTTTCAGCAGATGTGATAACTAGCAAAATTGGCGCCAAACATTGGTACTTCAGCATGAATTATCAGCTACTACTGTGTAGCTTTCATAGGCAATAGCGTCACTACTGAGGTTTCAGGTAGGTCTTGATCCTGTTTTTAAAGTGTCTGGACTGGAGGCAAAGTAAAGGTTGTTTGTGCCTATTATCCACTTAGTAATTAATTAGGTGCAAGAGAAGCAGTTAATAGCTTGAAGTGACAGATACTGAAAAGTTCCTCACATCTCCAATATATTTAGGTCAGGTATATTTACTCAGGAATATCTGATTCGATGCTGCGTCTCTCCATTACTCATGAGGTTCAAAACTTTCTATTCCAGAAACCTTTGCCTCTCCTAAGCTATATAGGCTCCAGTAGGAAGCACCACAATGTCCTTTCGTATTGAGATGACGATAATACATCCGTGCCTCCATCGCCATAAAAAACCTCAAGTTTAAAAATATTTGCACCATTACCAACCAATCTTCATGGTACTTACCACTTCCTTTTCTTAGTATGGACAGCGAGTACTGTCCATAGATGTACAGAGAGTACATAGATGGGGAGTGACTAAACTCTGCAGCTGCACCAGCAGAAGGACAGTTTGCATAAACTAGTACCCATCCTCCTACATTTCAATTTCCCTGCAGACGCAGAACAGCTTTTCGGGAGTTCTTGCTGATGTAACTGCTTTGTCCACTGTCCACAGATATCCTGAGATGTGGGACTACCAGCAGGGGAGAGCCCCTGTCTTGCCTCCGCAGTCCTCTCACAATATTGTGGGAGTACATTTCACTCGGAAAGCAGCCATCAGTCTGTGGAGAGTCTCCACCCAGGTCCCACCTGTGGCTAACCAGTTTGGGATGGTCCAAGTTCACAGTGAGCAAAGGGATAACTAAAACATCCAAGGCCATCTGCCACTTACTCAGTTTAATCATAACTTTTCAGTATGCAGCAGGTGGCCAGAGACCAAGGTCTCTGCATGCCCATTCTTCAAGACTAAAGAAAACAATTCACATTGTCACTGAACCTTTCCTGCCTCATGATTGTCAATATCTCATGGGGCATGCTTTCCGCCCCAGGGCATTCTCACCGGTGAACCTTCATTATTCAAGAAATTACCTCCAATGTCCTGCACATGCAGATTAAGTTTATGGTCTGAATGGCACAGCATACACTACCACTGCTCACATGCAGTGGCAGAGTGAGAGTGATGCAATTTTTCACGCATGCTGGTTTGTGTGTAGGAACAGGTAGGGAAACCTCTGTGTGGACAGCTGTTGTTACCTTAGCACCTTGTATTCAAATTAGATAGAAAATCTCCTCCTATAGTCATTATGGGGATGTGATAAGCCATATATATAAGTGGTTGTGGGGCAGCAATGGAATCCATGGGTTGAATGCTCCTGGTAGTATTACCACGTCTTCTCCCTCTAAGCTGCTGCATTCAGAGAGGCGAGTGGACCATGCAGTGTGCTTATTTTGAAAGCCTGGGCTGCATTATCCTGACATGGCACAAGTAACAAACTTGGGCTATGAGTAAGGCTGCAGAGAAGGCAGGGAACGGGTAGGCAGTTCCTGATGTAGGCAGTTGCTATTTGGAAGTTTTCTCCCACAGCTCACAGCCTCAGGAGAATCTTTACAAGGTACGGCTGTTCTTGCAGTCAGACTGGTGATGTACATTGCTTTCCTGCAGTTCGGAGATCAATGCCATTATTCCATTGGAACCACATGCATCCTCTCCCCCACCCTCAGCTTAGAGACAAATACAGAAAAGCAGTATGCTAACCTGGGCCAGATCAGAAGTGCCGGTAGGGCATGCCAGAAAGGGATGCATTGATACTTGCAATAGTGAGGAGCAGGGGAAAGGGGAATCCTGGGCCATGTGAGGCAAAGATCCTCACATGGATCTTCCATGGGAGCCAACAATGAGGACCCCGGAACAACTCTGGAGGGAACCTGGCTTCTCAGGATGTGCCTGGGTCATCAACCCAGAAGAAAGGAACAAAATTTCAAACAACTGCAGGTTTATTGTGGGGTTCCCAAATAAAGATTTCTTGTAGCTCTTCATGAAAAACATACATGCCACGCTTTTCTGATTTACTATGATTTGTGTCTTCTTGCCTTTTTTTCTTTTTTTAAACTTTATCTGGCCTTTATCACTCTTATACCTGCCAGCAGATGGGATGCTTTCAATGTCCCGAGGCTGCCACCATTTAACACTGTTCCCAAGAAATGCTGGCCTTCTTCCAGCACATATTCAAGAAAAAAGCCACTTCCCCAGGACCTTATTGCACTCTTTATGAATTTTCTGCTTGATAGCAGGAAGGAATCAAAACATTGAGAATATCTGAAGAATTTTAAAAGCAAGAAAAAAAAGGAAAAAAGAAAAGGGAGGTTGCAAGATGGGCTGCAACAAAAGCTAGGGCAGGTAAAGCAGAGAAAGGACTTCAAACCAACGAAAGTAAATAGAGGAAGAAATGTCAGCAAACAGACCAATCACAATTTAGTAGTAGAAGATTGGCAGCTGAGGACAAATAGGAGGGCACATATGCATTCAGTTCTTTATATAGCAAGTGAATCAGCTCAGGGAGTTACAAGAGTTCTTGAAGTTTCCAGAGCCTTCTGATGGTGTGCATGTACTTGACAACCCTTGGTTAACCACATGATGATGTGGTTCACACATGGGGTCAGGACATTAGATTTAAGAGCAAGCTTCCAGTTTAATTGTAGCTGAAAGGAAGTTAGTTTGCACACACCAAAAGCACATAGACATCCAAGCCACCACAATGCAGATGGAAACAACTGAGGGATTCACATTAAAACATAAAATAAAAATAGTATGGCTATGAACAGTTAGGTCTGATTGCTAATGTGGTCATACCCTGAGTAATTTTAATTATATTTTTAAATTTCCGATGGGGTAAGAAAGCAACTTCTCATTTTCCTTCAATGTAACTTTGAATTTTAAACCTAATTTTGGTGCTTAAAAAATACCAAAACCCCAACAATTTTTACTCTGGTTTCATAATATAATCAACTGAAGTATTTCATACACCAAAATCAGAAGGAATCACTGTAACTACCTACTCTTGACCCACTAATCGCAGACCATAAATCTGTGTTAAGCTAAAGTATATTTCATTCAGGAAGGATTTCAACCATTAAACACTTAAAGAGATCTCTCTAGTAAAACAACCAGAATTTGTCATTCTTTCTGTGAAAAATATATGCCTTTTTCAACTATATTTCTAGGGGAGACACAGCCACATTCAATGCTGCAGTTCTGAAAGCCTCAGAATAAGGCCATTGGCAGGCCCACTTCTATTACATTTTAGACCTACCATGCCACATGCATTTTGTGGCTGATCTGTGAGTTTACAGAAATTTTTATACATCTCAGATACATTTCACTATACACACATGAATCAATTTTCATATAGACAGATCAGATGCATCCTGGACTTACTGGATATGCATACAGTTCAGGAGTAACAGGTCCATGCATATGTGGCAGATATTTGTCACAAGTATACAGTTTTTATTAATTCATGTAGATGTCAATTCTACTCAGAACAGAACTTAGAAGAATAAATAACGGACCATCTTTAAACTTCCTTTTTGTCCTCCACTCTTACTGCTTCGAAGACTGATTAGGCTCACAGGACTTGATTTTCTAAACCATAACTTTTGGATAGACTAAATACAGTCATAAACTGACATCTGGATATTCCATGTTTTCTAATTGTGTTTATTAGCCAATAATTTGAGATCCTGCTCCTCTGTCATACAATTGACTGTATGTAACTATATAACCATATAACCAGAGACAGCCCCAAAAGATCAAAGATCAGGATGAACTTTCCCAGCCCTCTACTCTTCTGAATTGGTTTTATACAATGTAATAGGTTGTTAGTTCCTCATTCAACTCCATGTACAAGCTCAAATTCAGATGCAAAAGTATGTCCATTGAGTCTGTGCATATATTTTAATCTCTCCATTTGGTCTGCACATACCAGCTCCGATGTTAAGATTTTTGTTATCCCAGGGTAGTATTTCTTTCCATCCCATTCCAATACATTCCTAGCAACTATACAAGGTAATTACAGTTATATATCGTCGATGAGTCCTGTTAGGGAAAAAGAATTCAGAGCTAACAGTAACAGTAAAGGAGGGATGAGCAAATACAAACAACGTGCATGAAGCATCAGAATCCCTTCTCTGAAGCTTACAACAAAAAACTTGAATTGCATTGCCACAATTCTAAATGGCAAAGTAACTTCTCTTACAATTTTCAGGTAATGTGATGAAATAGAAGCAAAACTGGAGTATATAAGTATCTGCCCTAAACTTCAAAAATTTACAATGATAAGTGAATCTTCTTTTTAGAAGAATAATCTCCACCAATGAGCAAACTGATCTTATTTTGAAGTTGGCCCTGCATTGGGCAAGGCATTGGAGCAGATGACCTCCAGAGGTCCCTTCCACACTGAATAATTCCATGTGTCTGGAGAGAGCTTTAAATTCAAAGAATTCACTCATTTACCACAGAGATTTTGAAATTTAATATCCATTTAAATAAAGGCTGGAGGGGAATCTGAAATAAAAAAACCAAGACTAAAACCCCACATTGTGTCTCATCTCATTGCATTCATACAAAAAGGAAAAAAAAGTTTATTTTATTAGGAATGGCCTGCCTCATGGAGAATTTGGGGCTCTACACACTTGGAAGACCTCTACAAAAAGTAAATAAAATTGTCATTGAAAAATAAACCATAAACCTCAGTTATGCTTGATTACAAGTATGGCCACAGTTTCAGATATTGCTATTTACACTAAATGTCACAATTTCTGAGTGATGTTTTAAAAAAGAAAACAAACAGCCCAAAAAACCTACAAGGCAGAGAAATCTGAAAACACAACCACATGATGATGGGAAATGAACACGTACATTTTAGACATCCAAATTGTAAACAAAAATCTATGCTTATTTTTGGAAATGTAGGCAATTACTCTTTGACAGAAAATATTCACACTCAAAAAACTCCCCAAAATATTATATTGGATGATAAAATACCATGTCTCAGAACATTTTAAATTTTAAAGTTTTAAAAGTCTGATAACATAACTTGTATGGCCTTGCTTATTTTCTGGCTTTACTTATCATTCAAATGGTTTAAACAAAAGAAAGGTTTGAAGAAAGATTTTAATGCTTTACACTTTTTCACCTACCCCATGAATCACAGTAAAGCAAATAACGAAAAAATATTTTTAGCATCAAGATTGAAAAATTCTTGAAGCCTAGCTTGGCAGGAACACATTTGTACAGTATGACAGTAGTTAAGTGCTATACACTCCTTCTAGAATCACAAGAGAAGAAACAGTAAATATAAATAAATATTTTCCCCCAAAATTCCAATGTTGAAGTTGTTCCTATTCAAGGTCATAATCTGTTACCAAGTTGATGTTTACAATATACATAAAGACATGATGTGCTTGGTACATTTAGGAAGTTTTCTGACTATGCCATTAATGAGAAATAAAAATATGAATACATCATATTCTCATCAGGAAAAAATAAAAAGCTTGCCTAACACCATTCTCTCAAAAAACACACAAGCAAACAAACAAACAAACAAACCCACAAACAAACCCAAGAACCAAGAAACACAGACTTGTTGCTCTCTTCTCAAGAGAAAGATACATGGTGTTGAATGGAATAAACTCAGAAATCTGTAACCAGCTATCAGGAGTCAGCTTTGCAGAGTCTGAGCAAATTCCCACTGAAATCATTTACTAAGGATTTCGGTACCAAGACTCTGGTCGCATAAAAAATGGAGAAAAAGATGAGGAAGGACTACTTCAGGCATCCAACTTGGTTTCCTAATTTGATACCTCAAATCGCACTTAATTATACCAGTGGTGCCCAACTATGCATCTAGCAAGTCCATGCAGCTCTTTGTGCTACTACAGGAGAACTGCAAGCTGATGCCCCCAGAAAACTGAGTCAGAAAAGGAGATGGGGGAGGAATGGAAGAGGAGAGGGAAAAGATAATTAAGACCTTCATTAACCATCCTGTTCCTCAGGAGCGGGTAAGGAACAGGCCAGATAATTACGGTAGCAGCAACCCACTACTAAGTGGCAGCTATCTTGCTCTGTCAGGATATGACTGAAGGCACATTGAGTTATAAATGAGGGAACATAGGCATCCAAGAAAGAACATTGAGCAAGCTGGAATTTCTTTCAGTGGGTGTTAGGAACTGCAACTGGTGGATTAAACACCTCTGTCCCGTATCTTCAAGACCACAGAGGTCTATGAAAACAGAATAAGCCCTCATGTACATTGCTCTGTGCAATACTTGCCATACAGCCAGGACTGCAAAGAGGAAGGAGTGGAGGGAAAGGGCTTAACAAGGTGACATATGCTTCATTAATACCTAAACATGCATTATATACCTCTTTACTCAAAGGAAAAAAAAGAGAAATTTTGTGTTCGTTCGCCAGAAAAATGCTGACTTGCTCTGTAGTAATACAACTTAATTAAAGCTATGCTTGACTGATCTAAGTCAACAGAAATAAGACTTTTTAAACATGTTTCTCTTTCTTTAAAAAGAAAAACAGAAGCTCCATTGATACCAAACTTAGTATCTCTGCAGTAAAAAGTTTATCACTTTACCCGCTATTCTGAACGTAAATAAAGCAATCCCTCAATGCAATATGCAGTTACTTTAAGTCACCAGCATTTTACTGTTAATACACAAACACTGTTTTTTAGATTCATCAGGAGCCACAGAGAAGACATTACAATTCCCTTGCTCAGGCAGCACACGAAGTGCCCAAAATTCTCAAGGACTGCAATGCATACTGAACTTGTGTAGCACCTTACGACTATCCCAAACCCTCTGAGAGGTTCTGAAGGGGGAGCAGGATACTGACAAATTATTGCTTCACTTAAAATCCATGTAGCACATACATGCTCCCTAGAAAAAGTCTTTTAGGCAATGTAATAACTTCAGAATTCTTCTAATTTGAAACAAAGCCTAAGCACTTATTTTAATAGAAGTTCTAGACCTGAAGTGCTCAGGTATGTATCATAGCCTTACACAATGGCAGCCTGTGAAGCAGCACATTGAAGTTCTCTGAATACATTCTCTTCCTTGTCCATTGTGTATCTACTACACCATCTACTGCAAAATCTATTCCAGGTTGATTGGTTCCTAGTTCAGTGTTTTCTCCAATCACTTGCATGGAGCCTAATCCAACAACTGCTTAAATTCATGGAAATTCTGTCGAGGACTTCAGTGGGTTTGGATCAGTGTAGATGATTGGAAAAGTCACTAACATAGGCAAGCCATCAACCTCCTGTCATTTTACTACCTCCAAACAGGAGCATAAAACTCACAAATGTATGTTATGCATGACTAGGGAGCACATTGGACATTATGTGACCATTGCCTACAGTATTACGAGAAATCATGAACAGGTTTGCCCTCTAAACACACAACATTTAACTGGCAAAAAGCAACGATTGTTTAAAGTGATCTGTTCTATGAGGGGGGGGAAAGAATGTGGTTCATTGTCATTGCATTAAAGATGTTTCAGGCTACATGAAAAATGTCACAGGAAATCTATAGTGTTAGCTGCATTATGTCTCCATCAAAAGTGAACTCAGTATTAGCTCCATTAGGAATTCTGCAGCTCAGTTTAGACATCCAGATGAGTGAACGGACAAAAACTGCAACAAACAGCACAGGATATGCCCACCCTCAGTTAAGAGTTATATAAAGCTCCTTTTCAGGAGCTACTCCATTAACAACTAAATCGATAGCAATTCTATTACATATCGTCTATCTACAGATGCTGGTAATCATGTACGGACCAGGTGTGAAAGTGCATCCTCAATACTGACTTCTTCTAAAACTACTTGAAATTTCTGTGTTACATATGCTATAAAAGTGGAAAATGAAAAAGTTGTCATCTTTCTTCTCATTGGACCCCACCCTATTTGACATCTTCTGTAATGTCGATTATCCTAGTGTCTTGGAATTTTATTTTTTTTTTTTCAAAGTGAATTCTGTAACAAACACCTCTGCAATCTCATGTAGCCTGGGAATAATTTACCAGCTGGACTTCTTTTACTTGGGTAAGCTCGGGGAATGAGAAGACAGAATACTACTTGGCTTCTGCCTGACAAAGGCTCTTAGACAAGCATTCGTTTTGCTCACCTTGAAGGCTACCACCTTAGATGTGAATCTAATTTTATTCCCTCACCTTTCTGTCCATAAGCAGTTTTAAAAGCCTTGTTTTCTGTATACTCAGATATTTGATATGCACACCAAGATTGAGGAGTCATTTCAAGTTACTTGTAATTTTGCTGCAGGAAAAAGAAGTAGAAATCTTAACTACCGTACATTCTAGCCTGTCCACAGTGACATCAGCTTGAAAACTCATTTCATTGGATCATTCCGGATATTTTGCATTTACAAGCTATTTTTTTTCAAATCGTTAAATAGATATAGTGGCTGATAAAACCAGTTCTTATTGCAATTATGTCTTTTCAGATGTTCTCAGCAAGATCACTCTTAGGCAGCACGGTGTAATTCCATAAGGAAAATCCTTCCTATTGTCTGAGTTGCATTACATGCATATTCCTCCTCCTAGTTAACTCCTCACCTGCCAGTCTCCACTAAACTATGATATCACCTTTAACAGAAGCATCCTGCACTCCTTCCACACAAGAGGGGTGATCAACACAGTACCTTAAAAAAAGGACTCATTCCAACTATTTGTTCTTTATGTCATCCCTCCGGCCTCGTATCTCCCTCAACCGCACCACAAAAAAAGAAGTTGACTCCACATTTTTTAGTCTGAAATTCCCCAACTCCCATTACAGAAATGCATTTAAATAATACCACACAAGTACTACAACAAGAGGCAGACAGCAAGATTTTGCATTTGCACCTCACCTCCCGGAGGGTATCGGGGCTAAGGAAGGAATGTCTAACTCAGAAATAGAAGGTTCAGTACCTAGTAGCTTTTATTTCGGCGTCTGCTATTTCACTTGATCAATAACAACCGCAGTCTCCACCGGCTTCGAGCGGGGACTCACACAGCCGAGCACTTCTGGACCATCTTCCTAGCAATGGTGACACAGGCGTTGCTCCGAGGAACCCCAAGCCCCCGCCCCCGTCCTCCGGCAAGACTGGCTGCTTGGCACCTCAGCATTTTCTTCGGTCACTTCGTCAGCAGCCAAGAGGAGAAGCATCCATGGGAAAAATGGCATATTACAAATTTTGCTTTGGGAAGCAGAGCTCGGCTCAGACCATTGTCGGGAGTGGGAGGGGGGGAAGCGGCTCTTAAAGCTCCAGCAGCCCCTTTCGAGCAACAGCATCTTTGCAGCTGGAGGCAAGCGATTACAGGGGGAGGGGCCAGGGCGAAAGCATCTTTCTTTCGTTTCTCATCTTTTCTTAAACTTAACTGAGCAGTATCTGGCTCCTCTGGTTCTTCAATACCTCCCAGGCTAATTATGCCTCTGAGTGACTGAAGTCCACACGCACGCACGACTGCCTGCACGATCAAAAGCAAACAGTACAGAAAGGAATCCTCTGCC
>NW_009233459.1:0-7309 GCF_000690835.1 Fulmarus glacialis | reverse complement strand
GCGGGCCGGGTGGGACACACGGGTGATGTGGGAGCAATGCGGGGGGTCCGTCCAAGGTGGGTTTCCCCGTTGAGGGATCACCCCGGCCGTTTGAACGTGTCCCCAAGCGCGTTTCTGCCGGGGATCGATGGGATGTGTCTGGAAATGGTAGGGATGTGACAGCAAAATTAAAGGAAGAAGCTCATGTGCCTTTGAGGGGCCGCGTGTTTTACAGGGAAGATCTCCCTCCACCATCAAGTACCAAACAGAAAGCACAGTCCAAATCAGAAGGGAGCAGCTGAGCAACCAATGGGCGAGAGAAGAAAGTCAATGGCAGAAAGACAGTTTCCCCTCTAGGGTCTGAAATATGAGGAAGCAAGAAAGTAATTTCCTCAGAAACAATCAAACTTTCCATCATAAAGCGATGAGGAAAGACTGTGACTGACCCTGGGAAAAAACAGAAAGAAATAGTAGAGACGGCACCGAGCTGTAAAGCAACCTGCCGCCACACCAAGAATGGACACAGATGACAAATGGACACACAGGACCAAACCTGAGCACGGCAGGGTGCCCGGAACAAGTCGTGCCAACTTTGGACAGCCATCTGAGAGGGCTGAGTCCGTTGTTCTTCGTCAGGCCTCCCGTGAGCTCTCGCGCTAATGAACCAGGCTGATCCGAGATTTCCCGTGTCGGGACATTTGAGTCTTGCATGTGTTTTTGTGAGCGTGTGTGGGAGAGTCAACAGGTTTTTCATGTGTTTGGGAATAATGTCGGTGTGTGTTTGGACATATCGGCACAGGGATGCAGTTGTGTTAAGGCTTATGGTCACTGGAGGGTCGGGGCATGGGAGGACGGTGCTGCTGGGGGAGATGTCACGGTCTGGGTTTGTGTGAGACACAGTGCCATTGTGTGTCAACAGGCGTGCACACGTCTGAGCCCTCTGGCTTTTGTCCCCCACACGTACACGGGGCTTTATGTCAGAGATTATCCAGGCTTCTATCACATTCTCCAGCTTTTTAATCTCTAGCCCTCCCAGGACTTGTACAAATGATCTGTGCAGAGCTCGCCCAGCGAGCCCTCACACACTCATCCCAAGACATGGCCGGGGACATGGCGGTGCGGCACGAGCTGGCGTTCAGCTTGTCTTGCTCCCTGCGCTTCTCCTCCTGCCTTATCACCCGAGGGTGGCGGAGGGTAGAAAGCTCTGGAAGGGGCTATATCAGCCACACGGGCTCTTTCTGACCTTTTCAAATCCTGACGAATGTGTTTAGTATAATTGGGAAGCACAAAACAGACGAGAAATTTCAACCGGGGAAAGGTCAGTTAAAGGGCGAAAATCCAAATGACGCAAACGCTGAAAATCCCCCTGAAGAGCAAAACTACAGAAGGAAGCAAAAGGAGCCAGAGATATGAGAGAGAACAAGGAGGAGGATGTTGTAGGGACCAAGGAATCCCTGGGAGATGTGGGGGGAGTCAGAAAAGCCATCGAGGTGAAGGGAACAGCGAATGCAAGGGCTGATGTCACTCATACATCACTCTTACGTGATACAAAAGGAATGGCTTGTTTGGTTTGGAGCACAGGTTTAGCCAAGCAGAGTGGCAGCTGGAGATACTCTGGATGGGGTGGGCTCAAAGGAAAGCTAACGTAAAATTACAGGGAAATTTGAGGGGAGAGATGGAATCAGGTGGGCTGATGGAGGAGCAGCTGGGTAGCTGTGGAAAGAGGATACAAGAGTGACGCTAAGGATAAAGTATTACTCTGAAAGTGTTAAAGTGAGGGTGATGTGGTGATGGAAAGAAGATGGAAATGCAAAAATTATCTCTCTTTGGCCAGGATTTGGACCAGGATCAGTGTATGTCATGGGAGAACAATGAAGTACCTCCTTGCCCGGCCATACCTGGGAAGGATATGAGGCTGCTATTTCTGTCTGGCAGAGTCCCTTTTAAATAATCACGTACAGATCATTTACACCCAAGAGTCCTGAGGCCAAGCGGCGCACTGCCGCTGCTTTTAGCGTTGTTTCCTAAGGGCAGAGAGACCCATGTGGTTGCCCTGCTATCTGCCGAACTTTGTCTGTCCGTCTGTCTGTTAGTTGCCACGGGTTTGACAAAAGAACCAGAGTCTAAAAGGTAAATAAGCTCCAATAAGTTGTATGAAAACTGGCAGCCTGACAGAGGAGAGAGACGCTGTCGGTGCCTGTGCTGGAAGAGAGCCCATAGCCATGCTGCTGGGCAAAACCCCACAGATCAGAGCAGTCCAGCCAGCAGGCCAAAAGAATTAAGCAGAAAATACTGGGAAAGCTGTGTGTGTTAGAGAGTGGAGGAGGAGGAGCCTGGCAACATAGACTATATACCAAGGGAAAAGGAGTCACAGATGTGGCAGACTGTGGAAAGGGTTCATCAAGATACCCTGGTTGAAGGTACGGTAGTGGGAAGTACAGAACATGTAGGAAACAAGTCCATAGAGAACCCAGCTTCCTCAGCCCTGTTGCTCACCAAACAACCGGTTAATAAGCTCTGGAATATCAGAGACATCCCAGAAGACTGGAAGAGAGCTGTGCCCTGCCAATATTTGTAAAGAGCAAACAGAAGACCTGGAAGTTTCTAGGCAAAGCAACAAAGAGCTGATATAAGATTCTCTAGTTAATGCCAATCAGCCTGATTTGGAGGAAAAGGATCTTGCCACATAAACTTGTTTTGTTCTTGTCAGTCTTTGATGTGACTACAGGTTTGTTTGGAAAAGGTGACGGCTTAGATCTATCCAGGCTTCTGGAAGCATTAGTATCCCAAAGCATGCTGATGAGAAAAAATAGCATTATGCAATATGAACAGAGCAGGAGGTTGAGCGAGCTGGCTAACTCCATTTAACGACCTGCAAATGCAAAGGAGGTCATCCCTGGAAGCCCACCGTTGAGTGGCAGTGTTTCTTACGTGGATGCCCAGGAATGAGTCCTGGGTCAGGTATGACTCACCATTTTATTCAGTGCTTGGTGAGCAGATACAGTTCGTTCTGACACAATTTACTGAGGACACAAATATTGTTAGAGAGTTAAAAATAATGAGGATAGGACCAGCACAGAATGACCTACCGCACTCGGAAAGGTGGTCATTCTCATAAAACTTCTTATAAGACAGTCGAGAGCAAATTGTACAGCCATGAACAGGAAAAAATGTCCACATCTACAGAGAACAACTTCCAGTCCTGAAAGGAGGTGATCTGAAAAGGATTTAGGGATCATAACAGGCAGAAAACCCAACACAAGGCCAGCAGGCCAGGCTGCAGCAATGGATCTGAAGTGATTCCTGGCCGTGCAAAGACAGAAGTAAGGAAGAGAAGCGAGGAGATGATTAAACCTCTCTCTATGTCTGGGCAAGTCCCATGCTGGAAAACTGTACACTGCTTCATGCTCCATGTTTTAAAAATAACTTTGAATCAAAGGTGGTCCGAAGGCTGGAGATCTCAGTAATTTAAGGAGGTCAACCTGTTTAATGTATCAAAAAGCAGAACAAGACATGACTTGCTTGCAGTATCACTTCATTCCTGGGAAAAGTCTACCAGGTATTCTGGCAGAGAATAACAAGACCCAGTCACTGGAGAGTGATTAATCACAGAAACAAACTACCAAGTGAAGTGCCAGATCCTCTCTCTTCTGGAGTCTTTGAATCACGACTGGAGGCCTGTCTGGAAGACAGTTCCTGGTCTGCAACATCCTGAGGGCTGTGAGAGCAGATCGGAGGAAGAGTTACCATGCAGTTACCCTCTTTTTAAACTCCTCTGTAAGCAGCTGATATTGGGCTGTCTTTAGGTGTAACTAGGTACAGGTCTTATGACCCTGTGTGCATTAGCCCAATATAAGTTATAGGGTTAAAAGCTTTCTGGATCGTGTTGGTATCCAAGCGATTCACCCCAGCCTCCTTCGTCCTTACAGTGTTTTTGTCTCGGAGTCTGTGTAATACACAGTTGCGAAAAAACGTTTCAGAAGATGTGACCCTAGCTATGTTTGGAGAAGGACTGGGGAAAAAATATCATCAGCGTTTTGACAAGTTATTTGGATTCTGCGGTGGTGAAGAGAGAAACATCCTAGAATGAGACAGTACAGCTCTACAGGCTTTAAAGTGGGACAGCATAGGAAAGAAGGTGGATCTACAGCACGAAGAGAATGGAGATTTCTTTCTGGAAAGATCAGAGCGAGATTAGAAGAGAGGAATGATGCTAGGGGTGGTTACAGCGAGGATTAGAAATCCCAAACATTCAGAAATAACAATGCAGAACCTTCCCGTGTCACAAGATTTATCTTAAAATTATGAAATGTTGTAAAGACTTGCTTTCATCTGCATTCTTCGCCTCCTACTTTCGACTCTTTAGGTTAGATGAAAATCACATTTCACGGTTTCCCTGTGACCATAAAGATAGGTGTTTGCTTTGTGAACAAAGTGAAAGCATGGGAGTTAATGACTCCAGGAGTCTGGAATTTAATCTCAACACCCGGCACCCTGATCTAGGGACGAGGCAAATACTTTGCTAAGTTATGGGAATGTTACCATGCACTCTCACAAGAGTTTGTGTATTTTAGGAAGATGATGACCTTCTCATTTGGAGAGCTCAGGATCTGATTCATACAAAGGACTTTCTGGTCTTTGCCCTTGTTTTAGCTCTATGCAGGACAAAGAAGGAGAGACAAAAACGTGGGGACCCCAGCACACAGGACATAGGACTTAAGGGTCAGAGTGGAGGAGGACAGAGAGCATCACCTAGCTAAGATGCTCGGGCTGCCCGGCTTTATCTGACTGATAATGAAAGGCAGCGAGCGTGTCAAGAGAGCGTGAGAGAAACAGATCGATAGAGAGATAAAACTGAGATGGAAGGAGCTGGTGAGGGGGTGGGGAGGAGAGTAATAAACCACTACAAATCAGCAGGGTTACGTTTGAACCTGATTTGAATGCACTCCGCACTGGTGTAAGTGAATACAGCAGGTGTAAGGCTATGGTGAATCAGACCTAAATACAGAGCCAGAGAGGGAAAAGTAGGAAGGAGACAGTCCTCTTGTTAATACTGCCCTGTAACCTGTCTTCACAGCTCTGACCCAACCTTACAAGCCCTGCTTCTCCTTTAATTCTGCTATATGGAGAAGCCCAGACCTTGCTAGCTCTGAGAATACAGATTGATAGCCTTTCCCTGCTTCCCTGGGCCACCATGATCTTTAGCCTGTCTTGAAGATGTGTCCGTTGGGTAAAACGTGTCTCAGTCACCTTTAACCCAACCGAGTGCAGGAGATGCTCCTTACCACCTCGTTCACCGAGGACCCGGGGCAGGACAGCCTCTGACAGTGCCCTGAACCGGTGGGTTTGGGGCACTTTTCTGGTAGAGATGACTGACTGTGCCCACGCGTATGTACCAGCGGAAGCTAATCAGAGAAGCCTCTTTGTTCAGCTCCAGATTTTTGAGGCAAATGAGACTGAGACATCCTAAAGCTAAGGGGGCATCAGAGCATGTAAATAAAAACCTGCTCTACCAGAACAGGACTGAGGGTCTGGGTACCTTCCCCCATTTCAGGCACCTGCTCGCCTCCCTGGCCCAGGCACTCAGTGCTGTTTTGCTCCTTCTGCTTGGAATTAGTTTTGAGTGACGTCCACCTCATTCTAGTGGCATAACCATTAACGTTAGAAGTTCAGTTTTCCACACTGACCATCGCTGTTGACACTGCTCCCTTCTTCTGTCAGTAGCCTCAGCGTGGAGACCAAGCACTGAAGGAGCCTCAGGGACTGAAGGGACCCTGAGAAGGGGTAGGACAATACACATGGCTGTACAAATGAGCTTGGAGCAACCTCTCACTGGGAGACACAATGATCTAACTCCCCAAGGCAGCCATGGGTTGTATTTTCTAGCTCCAAAACTGTATTTGGAGCAGTACAGTACCCCAAAGGAGCCTTCTCCATGACTCGGCCACAGCAGCTGCGTGAGAAGAACTAGAGTCAAAGCAAGCGATGAGAATTGTTGATACTAGCAAGTCAAAAACCTTAACAAACTTAGACTTTACCCAGATGAAGATTTCAAGATGTTATGCTTATTTCAAGATGTTACGCTTACAGAAGTCTGGCAAAGCAAAAGTCAACTGCCTTTAATACATGATGAACTGATCAAGCCGAAGACCAATTCTCTTGCTGGCAATCACGTGCTGGAGTGCAAACTGGCCCTGACAGCACTAAGATTTTAACATGCTAAAGCCATGATGCCTGCACAGACTGTATTGGGCTCCCATCAATTTGTTGCCTTCTTAGCTTTCATGGAAAATCATCGCTGATTTCTAAAGGAGCCAGCCATGAGGAAGCTGGTACCAGGCTGAAAACTCTTGGCCAAACAGCTTAATGCTGCTTATTGAAACGAGCGTTTGCTGATTGCGCTCCTCCCAGTCCCCCTCACAACTCACCTCCGCATACCACATGATTTATACAAGACAAGAAGAGCTGTAAAGGTTTTTTCCAAAATGACCCTCACTTTTTAGTCCCATCATTTAAAAACAGTTCCTTCAACTAGCATGGGGAAGTGTGCCCTCAGTGATGCCTCCTGATCGCATTATACTAACTCATTTGCCCATGAAGAGATACTTAAAGCAGACCATAAACATTTCTATCCTTGTGGAGCATTTAAACTATCTTTTTATGGGCATACTCTGCCTGCATCAGGGATGCATTTCTTGACAAGTGCGATGGTTAATGATTCAGCAGATAGTAAAGCCATTTTTTTGGTAAAAATTAATGCCGTAGAGGAGGGGATGCATGCGGGGATTTAAGAAATGTACAGTTTAAATACATAAGGATGGTGCTTTGCAACATAAGATTTTTTACATTTAGATGTGCCCAAAACACTGCCCAAAATAGTGAGATCTTAATGCTGTGAAAGCAAAGCAAAGCAAAGCAGAGAGCGATGTGTAGGCACACACGAGGTATTCTGTGCATCTCTTTTAATTCTGGTGTGGTACTTATGGACTGTACCATTGAAATATGAAAAATACTGTGCCATATAGTGGCGTATCTTTTCTCATCGGTTCTTTTAACATAAATATTGTACAGATAAAGAGTAGATATTGACCAAAATGTATGGAAAGACCCATAAATACGTGGGTATTCACGTGGCATCCATGACCGTTAGGCCAGCTGCAGCTTGTTGGACACATTTCAATACGACTGGGCGGCTCAGGGGAGTTTTTGACAGCAGCGGGGTGGCAAGGAACTGGAGAACAGGCGCAGGTGCTGGGGGTGAGCAGGGCAGGGCACGAAAGAAGTGGTGGAAAACGGAGGCGATGGACAGACGGCGCCTGTGACCAGCATG
>NW_009233458.1:0-17342 GCF_000690835.1 Fulmarus glacialis | reverse complement strand
CCACACCCCCTCCCCATCCTGCCCTCCCTGCTCCCCTTGTCCGCATCACCCTCACACCCCCTCCTCGGCCCGCCCTTCACCAGGCCCAGCTGCCGCACCCCTTGTCCTCCCCTTCCTTCTCCGGGGCTCCCCCCCACACTATGTCCATCTCTTTTTGTCTTCCTGTTTCTTTAGATCCTACCAAAGCTAGACCTTCCCTCCCCAAACTGCTGGACAGCCCCGGCTGGTCGGTGAGCATCTGCTACCCCTCAGTAGGTCGGGTGGAGCGGAGAGTGGAGTCACGGAGGTGCTTGCTCGTGGCGAGTGCTCCAGGCAGAGTAGAGTCCAAACCCCCAAGAAGAAGCTTTAGAGTGAGTCAACATATTCTTACATCAGCAGACAGCTCATCTGATCTCTGACTTGTTGCAAGACGCAGGCTGGGTTTTTCAGGAAAGCTCAGCTTCCCTTTTAGATCCCCAAAGGCTGTGTGCACAGAGGTGTGCAGGCAGCTGCATAGTCTCCACCAGAAGACCAAACTGGCCAGCCAGCCTTGGTCCAGAAGCTGTGTGGCTGTGTTAGCACAACACTGTGCCCAATCCACAGAACCTCAGCATTGCTTTTTTTCCTTGGTGCCTAAATGGCAGCTGAACTCTTCTAACAATCTGACCCAGTCCCCTTTTAAAATAGAATGTAATAAAGGGTGGAATTTTTTCAGCATGCTGAGCTCCAGCTCTGGGGATGGTCCAAGCGGCAGCTGGAGCAATTTCTTTCACTGTTTTCATAAAATATTTTAATGTACCCAATTTAAAAGCAAATAAATTGTCTTCACCACATGCAGTCCTCCTCCTGGCCGTTTTCACATTTATTCATATATTGTATTGCTCAGAAATCCACCCAGGTCCCAGGACAGCATTAAACTTCCAAGGCCTGATGCTGAGATGGACAGAATACCTGCAAGTCTTGTTCCTGTCTGTGGGGATTGGGCTTTAAATCTCCCCAAATCAATACCTTAAACAGCTCAGACTTCTGCAATTATATTGATGGGAATATTAAAATCTGTGTCAAAGGATGATGCTGCAATCCTGCAAATTTAAGCTGATTGGTTTTTTGTTGGATGTGGTGGTTTTTTTAATAGATTATAAAGCAAGCAATATAAGAAACAGGTTTTACAACTTGTTTTAAATATAAATAAGCTTACTTCTCCTTTCACCCATGTCTTTCTTCAGGATTTTTTATTGCTTTCTGATAAAATCTGCAAAAATAGGAATTGTGTATGTTTTTCCCTTCTTAAAGTTTCAGGTGCAAGTGTCTAAGCGCATGCTTTTCAAATCTCCTTGTTTCTTTTGTATGTTTGAGTACTAAAGACAGACCTGTCTTACTTGAAACCCAATTGACGGTTTTGCCTGACTTCAAGATTTTATTTGAGGCACTAACTGGGCACCTTCATAACAGTCTTAGAGACTGTTGAGAAGAGAGGCCAGACTGGGCCGTTGAACTTTGGCAACTGAACTCAGACCTATGGAGTTCGGAAGAAGTTTAGGACAAATTAGTGGGGCAAAGGGTGAAAACACATGTTAACTGCTGCCCATTCTGCACAGTGTCCTCTGCATAAGACCTTGTTCTGTTGGTCCTGTACCTATCATTACTACCATGTTCATACACAATAAACAAACGTACATGTTGTGCTTTAGTCCTCCTATCTGTAGTTCAGCAAGACTGAACCAGGTTAGTATTTGGATAGGAGACCTTCCAAGAGAGTTTACTTGCTGTAGGAAATAGTGTTCACTTACTGAGTAATATTTTTCCAATACTGAAGTCAGTCTTGAGTCTTCTGGTTCTGGGGACGATAAGCTGTAGAAATTCCACTTTGAATGGAATAAAAGCAAGTTCTTGAGCATTTTTGGTCATGATGGAGCTTTTGGCAGTTTACTGCAGAGTAGGAGAGTATCCTGGCCGAATTCCAACCTGGGTGATTACATTCAGCTGACTGAAAATTAGCACTGGTGATTGCTGCATTTCACTGTTGGGCAAAGTGATTTCCACACATGGGCTTAAATTTGTAAAGTGACTTAGGGTAAAGCAGAATGAAAAGGACTTACAGAAATGTCCTTTTAACTCTCATAGCTTATTCTTGAAGGCCTTGTGAGGCTTGTCAGTTTGCTGTCACATTCCTCTAAATGCCAGTGATCCAGCTGCTGGGGCATTGCTTGGCATGGCTGTACCGCATCACAGGATGGTCTTCAGAACAGTGGTGCTTTTTATAATGCACATACACATTCCCACACATCAAGCAAGGAAACAAACAGAATGGCAGAAAAAGAAATAATAAAATAACATTCAAAGTTTTCTTTGTTAGAAATTGAAATGCTGTGACAGTGCTGTTCAGGCTGATCCGTGGTTGGTGTTTTGTTTTCAAAAAGGCTAAGTGATCCTTTGATTCAAAAAGGTAGAGAAGCATTGATGTTAGATGTAGAAGGCAACATGGAAGTGTATTTCCTGTTATATATGTACCCCAATGTATAATAATTCCTACTTTCTTTTGTACCCAGATTTTCTTGCTCCTGTCTGAAATATGCCTTATAACTTTACAAGTTTTCAGAAGACCACTGTGTTTCACTGGGTTTCACTAGGAATATTGCATCTGCTTCATAGCAGGAGGATGTTATATGTATTACAGCTTAATTCTGTTCTACTTTAAACCTAGATAAAGAATGAAGACTGTCTGTACCATTTTGATTACCTCTTCTAGGGTTCAAAGAGAGAGTCATTTCCCCTGACCTTCATTTGCTAATGGCTCAGCTTGATCTAACTGGTATACAGATAAACTTGCTGTTAAACAAAAATTCCGGTAGGAAGAACCACCTCAATGTCCAAAATTTCTTTGCCCCTGCTGGTATCGGTGGCTCTCTGTAACCATCTAAAAGCCGAACTACGCAAAGTCACGAGAGCTATTCACAAGAAGCTTGTATATGAATGGACAATGCTGCCATCCTCTTGAGAGATCAGACGAAGGACCCTTCACAATGAGAGTTCTGCAAGTTCCAAATATGAGATTCGTGCACATGGAGTTTCATGCTTTGTCTCCAGAGTGATCTTCGTTCTTGTTAAGTTAATTTCACCTCTTGTCACAAGTTTTGCTTTTGGGATTTAGACCATCATTAGCCACGGAACTCCTGTGTAAACCACTTTTTTCTTTTTCTTTTTTTTTTTCCCTATTTTACACAAAGACTGTTAATAGGACTGTTAGTGGAATAAGCAAAGCCAATATTCGCAGGGTTTAATTTTGTACCAATAGCACCTTTTGCCCCAGAATGCCTTACAAATGCCATGCAGCACGCATGTCCCAGTGTATGGCTTGTCATGAAATTTCTGTTCACTTAGGCACCACCTTAATTTCCCAAGCTGACTTTTAGGGACATTTCAGCACATAGCATCTCATACAATAAGTCAGACGCCACCCAGAGGTGCCTTTCAGGTCGAGAGCTTTCTCCGTGAATGTATTCAGAGCTAAAGAGACCATGTGTGCATCCTGCGGGTTGATGCCATCCACCTAACGGGAGCATCCTGAAGTGACTGAGGGAATGGCAGAAGGAGGGCACGCTGGCGCTCCTCCTGTCCGACTGTGGGTGCGACGCGTAGGTGTTTACTGCGATGAGCACCGCAAAACGTGGCTTGTGGCTGCGGAAGAGGCAAGTGTCCTTTGAGCTTCCCAGTGATTGTAGCTTTGCTATTGCAGGTGCCTCTACTGCATTGCCAGTAACTGCCTGCTCTTTTTGTTACTTTCCCCCAGGAGGAAGGTATGCTGAGGGCTCGGATCCAAAGAGTTCAGGTTCCCCTGGGTGAGGCGCTGCGACCCAGCCAGCTCCCCCCATCCCGGCTGCCTCATATGTGGCAGCTGTCCCAGGGTGAGCAGTACAGGGATAGTAACTCTCGCGTTTGGGAGATAGAGCACCATCTCATGGTAAGGATGGTGGCAACAATAGACCATAGTCATGCCTGTTTGTGAAGTCATTTGAGACCCTTGAGGGACAGCAAAGGACTGTTATTTTGTTGAAGTCCATTAGCTCAGCCACAGTAACTGTAGACGTATTGAACTTTTCCTTGTCGCTTACAGCTTGGTGGTGTTGAAGAACTGCTGCTTAAACTCGTGCCTGGTGATTAATCTGGTATGTGTAGACATTAACCCTGCTTTGTACTGTGCTCTGTTTATTCCCAGTCATTCTTTAATATGAATTTTTGTCTTTCAGGAGCAGTGGCTCTAGGAAGATGTCGTTGTATATTTTGTACAATAAATGATTCTCTCTCCACTGAAATGCAGCCACCTCTGAGGTGGAAGCAGTTAAACAACACACAGCAACATCACACAAGAGTTTAGGACAGGCAGTGAAGAGGAGTATTGTGTCCAAGTGAAACATCAGGGGGAGTTCTAGGTAGGCAGAATGTAATTGCCCCAAGCGGAGTTTGGCCAGGATGCTGGAAATAATGCCCTAGCGATACTGAAAAGTGCTGTGGGCCGGTGAATTATCAGAAATTTGAAAGGCAGCACCTCCCTAGCTCTGGGCAGGGGCAGGAGCTGAACTGTGCTCAGAGGGAGCTGATGTCCCACCACCGCTTTCAGTAACAGCGGTGCTTTTCTGTAGAGGTCTCCCATCCAACTACTAGTACCACCCGTTTTTGCTCGTCTTTTGATCTCTCACGGAAGATCACAGTTACAGGTGTCACAGCTGAAGAAAATCAAATTGAGTGTCTGAAATAATGCTTTCTAGGGATTTGAACAAGATGGAGCTGTCCTCCAGTCTGTTTTTTGCAGGGGGGATTTCCAAGAGACTTTCTCCTGGAACAAAAAAAAAAGCCCTCCTTGTTGTCTTTATGGGACATACACAACTAAGTTGTTTTGTTTGATTGTTTTTTTAAATGCCTCCTCCAGCTGCAGTTGTATGACTAACACCAAATTCTTGGTTGTGTAGAGCTCACGGAGAGGGCTTTTACATAAATATGTGTTTTAGTATAAGAACTGTTAAAAATTAGTCAACCATGTTAATTTGAATCTTTGCTGGAATCTTGCTGCATCCAAGTGGAAAAGGACACATTTTGACCAGAGAAAAGAAAAAGGCCTTCAAGCCTAGCAACATAAAACTTCCCGTATTCATTGTCCACATTACCATCCTTTAGCCAGACAAACAGAATTCTTGTGTGTGTTGGCATGCATCTGCAAGCAGCAATAGATGTTTTCTGAACTGTCTGTGACAGAGAGGGAAATTGGGAGCTCTTTAAAGCCTTGACTTTAAGACAGTGTCTTGCCCCTCTGCCCTCTGAAAAGCACGTTGTTTCTACAGTAACATTTTCCTATCATTTTAGTTCTCTGAACATGTCCCAGAAGGATCCCTGCCAGAAACAAGCCTGTGAAATACAGAAATGCTTGCAAGGTACCAAGTGTCATTTTGTCTTTTTGGTGTCTTGATTTTTGGTGATAAAGTTAATTCTTTTAACTTAACCCTGTTCTCCTTTCACCTTGAGAAGGAAGAAAGCAAGCACATTAGCATCACCTGGTTGCAAAGCAAACAAAATTATAATGTCTGGTTTTAATAGAATTCCCTTGTGCTTGATTGTAAATAACGAGACACCATTAGTACAAAAGAGAGCATTTGTAGCAGTAATGTGCTTATTTCAGAGTATACTCCATGCTGGTAGTGAGATCCTATGTGTAGTCTTGGGCCTCAGCTGTAGGCGGGGAGAGCTAGACATTATAATAAGCTCTCTTACAGAGTGGGTAGTGAGGTAGTGGGTGGATTGTATGAGAAGACTGCAGAGCTTCTAGCTCCAAGGGTATTTTAAGAGCAGGTCAGACGTCTGTCAGGAACGCGTTAGGTATATGTGATCTGGCTTTAAGGTATGAGATGGTCTCCTTCTGAAGACCTTTAACAGCTGTTTTGTATTAGCTTAGCTAAATATTTGTAGGGATGAGGGAGACTATGTGATAATGTGTTTTGGGAGCCTGAGTTGGGGAGAGCAGGCTTGTTACTTGCAGGGGACAATATTTTTTAAAAAATTTGGTTGCTTCTTGGAAATGGAGTTGCCTTATGGAATGAATAAGAGAAAACATTCATCTGTGTCAATGAAAGAGTTCTTCCTAGCTCACCTGGTGGAGCCCTTAGCCAGCATGCTCTGAGCTTCACGTGAGAATAACTCATGGTGTCAGCCCAAGGACAACGAGGCGGGAGTCTAGGGATGCCACAGCTAAAATTAGTCAGGCCAGTTCCAGAGCAACTCATTTCTGCTTTTAATTTATTTGCAGACTACAAGCAGGTTAGCTAAAATACAGCAGAGAGGGAGGGGGTCCTGCTGGAGAAGTAGAGGGGTAGCTTTGCAGGCTGCAGCAAACATAATGATTGCAATCTGCGCAGATAACACAACAACCCCGGTGGCTGGGGAGGAGCATAGGAAGAAAAGCATGTGGGAAAAGGTAGGGAAAAGCAATAGTCAGTTATTGGTAGATGTCTGTCTTTCCCAGGATTGTTTTTTGGAAGCTGTGCTCAGCTCAAAGCAAGAGCTCAAACAACTCCCTCTACATGTAACATCTATCTAGATATTACCTTTTACTCTCTTCATGGTTTGGAGCCTTCTCCACCCATAGTAACTGCACTTAAAAGCTAATGTTTGACCCTGTTTTGGTCCCATCTATGACAATGTTCTTTTTATAACATTCACGGAGGTTATTCCAAGTGTTTTACCTGTCTAGGTTTGTGTACAGATTTGATCTGAATGGTTAAGTGTTAGCAAAGAAGCTCTTTGACTCTGCTACATGCACACTCCGCTGTCCACCACTTCTCTAGCTGTCATTTTGGAGTGCTGTTTATGTATTATCGTGTTGTGGAGTTGTCTGAGTTGCACAGATGAAGCAGCTGATTTGACAGACAGCAAAGCAATTTTTCCCTGTAAGAATTAATGCGATAGAGAATGTACACAGAGCCTTAACTGACAAATACACAGGGACAGTGTACACAGTGTGGAGGATGGAGGGCGGAAGCAGGACCTTTGGGAGGTGCTGGCTTTTCAAAGGCTGGTTTTGGAGTGGGTCATTGTTCCAAAAGATCTTACCTGCTTCCTCTGTGAGACTGAATGCCACTGTAAATTTCTTTTGTGTTTTGCTTATCCATTGTATGACTAACCATTATGCTTTTCAGGAATGCATCCCTGACAGATAGCAGGGTGTGCCTGTACGTAGCTATAGTTTTAGAAACAAACCTGCACAGGCAGAAGAACAGTTAGGAGAGAATTGGAGCATTCATCATTGGCAGGTTATGGCAGAGAGAGATTAGCTCTCCTCTCCAAGGGCCTGCCATGCCTCCTAGGCTGCCAGCTTGCACAAAGCAGAAACATCACCATAACCTTTTTCTCAGGGGTGGCTTCTGTGCATGTGTTACAGGTCACTCACCAACCCAGTTAGGGAATTCATAGCCCAGCGATCAGAGCAGGCTGGCTTGCTTGTTTACTGGAAAGTGTTCACTGCTGCTTTCTGGGCTCTCCAGTGGGTGCCATGTTTGTCTCACATTGGGTTGCTGTGGCTTCTTTTAGTCTTTTAAAAATCAGTGGCAGGTGGGGAGAGTGAGTGCGGCTTTGTTGTAGTTGTGTAGGTCATCTAAGGCAGAGCGGGTCGCTCTGCATGCCCTGCGCTTCTATGCAGACAGGCAGGTAGTTATTAATTCAAGCCACAGACTCAGTCTGCTCACATACCCACGGGGCTTCTCTCCACGAGCCTGGTGGCCAGCCTTGCAAAGCACTGTGGGCTTTGCCACCTCAGCCAACAGTGGCAGCCAGCAAAATGCTAGGGCAGAAGGGATGCTGGACAAATCACCTGTGTCCTGCAGTGCCTGAACCTGCCGGCGCAGTGAAATCTCTCCAAGCCTGAAACAAAGGCAATATGGAGAAAGTACGGAGGTGGGCGTAGCTGTGCTGTGCACAAAGATGTGAGCCCAGTCATTCCAGGTCAGACTAGGAGCTTATTTAGCCCTGTGTTGGAGCTCTAGCAGTGTCCAAGAGGAGAAGCCTAGGAAGGAAAGGGAGAGGAGGTCAAGGAACAGTTGTGTGGCTAAGGGACCTCCTGAGCTAGAGGTGGGACCTTTGTGTGGAAGGTAGTTGTGTCACTGGCTCTGTGCAGTTGGATCCAGCTGCTGGCATCTGGCTAATTGCTAGCATGCTGCCTGCTTCGGTTATGCTGCAAAACTACAGCCTGCCCACGATAGGCCACCAGTAGGAGGTTGGCAGTCATGCTCCTCACTCCTTCCTTTTACAAACCCCGCAGTGCTGAAGGGTGCACATGTCCCTGTTTATACCAAGTCCTCTTTGGATGCTCTTATATTTACACTTAGCTGTAAACCTTATAGTCACATGGCAGCTGGGTTGAAGACCATGGATGACAAGATCCAGCTTAAAAGCACACAGGCTAAAGAAAGTAAGGATTGAAGGGCAGCAATAAGGAAAACCTCATTCTTACTGTAGTGAGATGCGATAGCTACAAAACTGGGGGACTGAAGATGCTCCCATCCACAACAGCAAGGCTGCATTTGCATGGCTTTAGACAGCTGAAACTAAAGAGAGATTTTTATAGAGCAAAGTGATGAAATGCTTGTAAGCGGCTCTTGCTTTTCAGAGAAACCCACTGAAGGGCTGGGCTAGATGTTTCCCCTCTGGGGACAAAACCTGTTCCCCTCTGCAGACTTAGTGTCTCCTTATTTTCCAGTGAACAACTACATGGAGTCTAAGTGTGAAACCGTGCTTCAGGAAATGTGGAAGTGCTGCGCCCGGTACCCCAAGGGCAGATCCATCTGTTGTTCAGGGTTTGAGAAAGAAGAAAGGGAGAGAGAAAAGTTTAAGATGACTTCAGAAGGAATTCCCCCACCACCTCAATAACACAATACAGCTCCAGCAGGTGCCGGAGCACAGACTCACCTGCAGAGCTCGTGTGTGTTTTTCGAAGCCTTCTTTAGACTTCCAGGAAAGCCAGATCGCTCCTAGAACACACCATCCGGCACACCAAAAAGTATAATGCAGTACCAACAGATGGCCTGGTTAACAGACTTTATTTTCTGTACCAAAACATCATCTACATTGTCTTTGCATCGCACCTGTGTCTGTGAAAAGTCAACTTGATGTTTTTAGAATGCTTACCTTACTCTAATCCATCCTTGCTCTCAAAATGGAGAACTGGAACCAAGTTATTCTGGCTTTTGGAGCAAGAGGTACAGGAAATGAGCTTAGAAGAGTGAGTGAGTTTAAGCGGGACACATTAAACAAGCCCATCTTGACACAGCAAAAGTATTGCTGCCATCATGCAGTAGTTCCAGACAACATTTGCTTGTCCAGTGATTCAAGCTCAAGAATGGGAATCGGGTCTGGGGATTGTTCCTAGGTCTTGCATAGATGATGAGTGACTACAAGTCACTTTGCCTAAGTGCCTCACTTTCCCACTGGACAGACTTTTGGTTACTTTATATTTGAATTGCCTACACGCTGCTATTTGCATGACAAAGATGTTACAGAAACATTATTTCAGGGATTGCTACAGGAATAGGATTTTTTTTAAAAAGCAATATTCATTTGAAAGATCTGACTGTTGATATAAAATTTATAAATTTATGTATAATTGAACACCTTTAAGCAATATGTTACGAACCCAGCGTAGTTCAACCCGCTGGTACCCAGAGGCCTGTCACAAAGCACTGGGCTAGATCCAAGAACCGATTTAGGTGCTGCTTACTGAACAAGCAGTTGTAGGCACTTGCTTTCAACACAGCATTCCAGACTCACTCACAAGCTGGCTGTGTCTGGACCCCAGGGAGAGATGGCTTTTCAGAAGCTCTCACCTGTGCAGCAGAATTTCCTGTGACCTGTAGGAAGAGCTCGATAGACAGGTTCCTGTGTCACCCTTCAGAGCTGCCTAAGTCTCTCCGTCCCCTGTAGCAGGAGTCCAGGCACCTCGGTGGGTGCCAAGTCCATTACAGGGCCTAGGCACCTAAAATTCAGACTTCGAACCCACTAGGCCCCTAATTCTGTCATTAGATCTAGCCGTAAAGGACTTCTGTGCTGATCAGGTACAACTTACTCATGAAATACAGCTTCTATAAACAGACCACTGTAGTCTAGGCACAATAGTTGAGTGTATTGAAGCCTAGAAGAGCAAACCATCTGTATTCACTGCTCTGAAATACCATGATACAAAATAAATGACTGGAACAAACTGTAGTCTCAGTTTGGTTGTTTATTGAGAATACAACATAGCTGCAAGCTGGGCAGCTTGGCTGCCATTCACAGTCCAGAGCTACATGTGGTATCATTATGTTTAAATAGAAGCTGCTTGGTATTTTTATAACCGGGGCTCAGGATCAGAATAATTCAGGGCTAGCCTTCCCCTCCCACTCCCCTCCCCCGCCCCCAAAAACCCTTAAGACAAAACAGGAGTTTTAGTATTCTTGAAAAGTAGGGGAAAGTGATGACAATGTTGTGAAGCAGCTCAAACACTTGATAAGTAACTCATTTTTCCCTTTTGCTCTATCTGAGGAGCAGCAGTGGAAAGTAAGTCACTAATAGATGATAAAAAAAAATATTTAGGCTTCTGTTGCACCTATTAAAAAGAAAAGCCTCGTCTCCATGCCCATTTCTACTCAGGTGGAGCAAACTTGCTCAGCAGGGAGGAGCTGAAGCCAGGCTGACAGCAGAATCACTTCCTGCCACAGAAGCACCCCACCTTTTGGGAACATGGGTGACTGGTGCCAGGATCAAGGAGAGGGATTTATTAAGGCAGCCCATGGTTACCTGCAGAGAACAGGGAAGGCTGGTGGCCTCATGCTACCGGACTGGTTGTAACTGCTCCTGTGGGTCAAACGCAACATGCACGGTAAGACAAAACCATGCTGGTTCCCAAGAAGTCAACAGACCTCACACATAGAAGCTATTAGAGCAAAACTGTTTAATAAAATATCACTTCAACAAGCATTTACATACAATATATAAAAACACTTTAAAAGCCTAGTGTGTTTTAAACCTTCTCATACTGGAACAGACACCAGAAGTTATTGAAACAAGACCAAAAGGAGCAGGGGCAGGGAGGGGGGGAACACCTCATCTTGGCACCTGCAACAATGAAAATGCATTCCCACAGAGGTTGATTCAGCATCAAAGCTTCCAGTGTGGGCCCACAGCATCAAACGGTGCCAGCCACAAGCCTGACACTGGCACAGCAGAAAGATTTGCCAGATCCTAATGTCCATTCCCTGCCTGCATTCACATCAAACTCAACATTAATTTGTCATTTTTTTCCCCTTCCAGCAGCAATTGAGGTGTTTTAGCTCCCTCTCTGGGCCGTTTCTCTCCATAGCAGCAAGTCGGGACCCTGCGGAGCAGAACCCAGTATATCTGGGGTTGGGCAGAAATAGTGACTTATTTGAGCCTGAAAAATGTCCCTAAGGTCTGTTAATGATTTACTTTGAGCTTTGTCGTTAGAGAAAGCTTTGTGGAGATTAGTGCATCTCAGAAGAAGTTGTGTTATGCAGCACACCAGGCAGAGGGGCAGCAACGCTGTTTTCCTACAGGAAAAAGAGATACACTGCAATACAAATGTATCAATTCATGCACGTTCAGCCCTGCAGGGTTCCTACAAAAAAAAAAAATCAAACCAAAACCACCACCATCATCTGTCACTCCACTCCCAAACACCAATTTACTGAAGACCTATTTGTGGCATCACATTACTCCTGCAGTCCTGGATGGCTTTTAGGAAGACCATCATTAAAAGGTCGTGAACCCAGCTGCTCCTTCATTCTCCTTGGTCATGTATGGCAGGACAGGAACAAAGATACCAACTTCTGTTTCCTGATTACCAGCAGCCTCTTTTCAGATCCTGAAGGTGAGAAAACCTAAATCAACGTGTTGCTACACTGACACTTCAATCAACAGAGCTGAAACAAAATTAACAACTGCAAGTGCTCATCCCAAAACCTCTGGTGAAAGAACCCACAGTTCCAGCTCTTCCAGCAGCTCTCAGGGGAAGATACCCATTTCTAGCCATAGTGAGAGCAGCAGCGGATGATCAGAAAGGCATTACACAGCACTGGAGATAGGGTGCAGCCGCTGAGCCAGGTGCTGTGTCCTGATCACCCATGCACATCATCATTCCCTAGCATGTTTCCCATTAAAGGATGGGCTGACTTTCACACAAAAAAAAACATTCTTGGCAAGAACACCTACATGTACCTGCTGGAGGACATCACCCTGCCGTCATGCAAGTCCCCGCGCTCTGGAAAGTAGTAATGCCAGGCCAGCACAGCCAATGCAGAACACCTCTAAGGGATTTTTTTCTTTTTTTTTAATCTTTTCTTGTAGATTAGAGTTCTGCTCTGCACACAGCTGCACTGGGAGAGACTGTCCAAAACCAGCTGAGCTCTGCACCTGGGCTGCCTCATCACCTGCAGGAGAAGGGCTGCAGCTGATGGAATTAAGCAAGCAGGTTTTTCTGTGGAAACGGTAAACACAAAGAAGGAAGGAACACAACCAAGGCACAAAGTATGGAAATGAGCCACTCCTGCAAGAGCACAACCTGGTTTTCCCCAACAGTTTTGTCATTTCGGTTGCTTGCAGAGACCAGGGAGATGCTCTGCAGAGGCAAGTAAAGGACTGCACTCCAGATTTCACATTTTCCCCTGCCCCCACTCCAGTAGAGCTGGCAACAGGGACACTGTTAAGGTACAACGTACCTTAAACAGGGATGCATTTCCTGTCTACAATCCTGCCCACATGGTTACAGCTCTAAGAGCACCACCAATGCCAAAAAGGCCAGAGAAGGTCATGGTAGACCTAGAAACACCAGTCTGAGGCCCAAGGTGATTTACAGTAAGTGGCACAGCTGAAACGTACACAGCCTGTGCCAGCCAGCCTGACACAGACAGGTCAAGCATGCTGGAAGCCTGCCCACCACAAGAGAGCGCCTCAGCTCATTTCAAAGGCTGAGCACTCAGCTAGCAAGTGAGAAGGGCGCTCTACAGCCAGGAAGCTTGGTGACTTTCAGAACACATGATGAGGAAAGGGCCTGGAGAGTCACCCACGGTGCTCAGTTTCCGACAGCAGTGCCAGTGCTGCAATGCCAGTGCTGCAATGCCAGTAAGGGGTGTAAATAACAGCAGAGGAGAAGCCAAACGGCCATCTACATGCAGTGCAATGGCCAGGGGAGGGCAGGAGAATCCCCAGCACCACATATAGCATGAACCTGCTCCGTATCCACCTGCCCTGGACACAGCCCCTGACATTTCTGCATCCAGCCCAGGACAGCCAAGCACATTTTGGATTGCACACACCATCTCCGTAGAGGGGGAAGCACATTCTTTGCAGGTACCGGAGCAGAAGAAGTGCAAGCTAAATAGCGGTGAACAGCTGACAGCTGTTGTACACTTATACAGGCAGACAAATGTGCATGTAACAGCCCTGAGCACCTGGGAAGAAGTGCATTTGAGAGATTGCTCTGCCACTACATGTTTATGAGGCTGCAACTCATCAGAAAATTTGGGACTGGGCATATTTGGTGGGGAAAGGAATCACAATGATACACCAGGAGTCATAAGCTCTCAGACCAATCCCAGCACCTAACAGCCCAGACAGAGGAAAAAATTGGAAATCAGAAGCAGCGATGTAAGAAATAAGGGCTGCAACTTGGGAGCAGAAGGGACTGAGCCTGTCGGCAACATCCTTTGACTTCTAAGTGAGAGAGAACAGCAGTAGAAGAGGGCAGGGGAGGCTAGGCGCAAAGGGAGAGTCGAGCGCAGTTTTTAGGACGCCATTCCGAGGAGGAATCCTCCAGCAAACCCTCCAGTCAGGATAACATTCTTCTTCAGAAATATGATCACCTAAGCAGGGGAGAGAAGAGCCAACAGTGTTCAACAACAGCAGGTCACCCACCCACCCTCCCCATAAGAAGACATCCCTCAGGCTGTTCTCCAAGGTGAGTGATGCTCAGAGAGAGGCCACTGCTTGGATCTGGGAAAGTATCCTACCTAATGACCTCCCCTCCCTAATCTCCCCACTGTGTGCAGAGCTCCTGAACTGATCCAGTCCCAGTGCAGCCCAGATCCTCCAAGAGCTGCAGTCTGAGCCTACATGCTCCAGGGCTCTCTCGCAACCAGCACAGTCAGTCTGACAGAAGGGGCTGCTGACTGTGCATGCCAGACCAGGGTACAGCAGAGTCCAGGGTAACTAGACCACTCTGCTGCCAGATCTGCTTAGCTTTTCTTGTCAGACTGAAGAGACACTTCTCCCCACAAACCCAGCACGTTTTCTCCCAACCCCAAGAAATTTGCAGCAACACATGGTGAGCTGGTGTCATGTCTACCATGCAAGCATTCCCTCCTTGTATTTGCACAATGGAAGATCCATTAGAGCCCAGGAGTCAATCCCGTTTTCTGCTGTCCCTCCAGCTAAGCACCTGCACACACCCTCGGAGAGTTGTCTCACCTCATCCACTCTGCTTTTCACTTCCGGAGACATTTTGTTACCACTGCTGTGAAATTTCAGCTGCTGCTTGGCTTTGTTCACATCCCGTTCTACTAGCTTCCAGTCCACTTTGATGTATCCCGTGTGGTTTGCAATCTAGAGTTTTGAGGGGTGGAAGGAAAGTTCCTGGAGTAAAGTCCTGCGTGACCATACCCCACCCACCTTCCCTGATCACAGCCACCTCCCACACACTGGTCCAGTGGGCTGAGATGATGAGCACGCTAACTTAAAGACTGGACAAAGGACCACCCCTGTAACTGCATTAACTGTCCTGCAACATCTGTCTCCCACCGTAATCCCCTAATAGCAGGGCACACATTGCAGCTTAGTGTGTTTCAGCCTCTATTCTCTAATGTAAAGCTGGCATCACCTTCCCCTCACAACTGCTGTGGGTGGACACAGCTATTAATAGCCTGTTCCTCTCCAAATATTTTATCTGGTCAGGATGATTCAGCAGTGAAACTCTCCCTGGTCAGAGCAAGCTTTTGGCTTTCAGCAGAACAAGCAGAGCCAGGAGAGCGAGGAGAACGAGTCACACACGAGACAGTGCCTGAGAAGCAAACAAATAAGACTGCTGAGCGAGGCCCGAGAGCTGTTCTGCCTCCTGCAGGATGTACAAGCTAGGTGTCCACATCCAAGCAGCTCCCCTCAGTGCCAGGGTTGTTGGAAACCAGGAGAAATGGTTGAGGACAGAGAGAGACCTCCGTTTCTCTCCTCTTCCCCAATGCTTTACAGAGAGCCCCATCTGTGCTGGCCTGACTCCTCAGGTAGCCAGTTTGACAGGAAGTGTATCATAGACATGGACAAATCCCTCTTGACATCCAGGGCTGTTCCTCCAGGGACACCATTTCCACAGGCAAAGGACTAAGTACAGTAGCCAGTTCTGACCAGACAGTCCTGCAGCAGCAGTGCGGTTTGCCACAGCTGAAGGCTTCCTCCCTGCAGTAACCACCCCCACATGCCTTTGGCCTGGCCTTTGTTAGCAGACACTAAGCGGATAGCACCTTTTGGCAATCCTTAAGTTTACGCAGATTGATCCTGCTTTGCTGTTGCATCTATGTACCCCAGAGAACACACTCCATGTGTGTTCTATGTATCCCAAGGGAACACACGCCCTTGACATCTACAGCCACACAGAGCTCCTGGCAGAGCAGGGAACTGGTCCCACATGTCCCAACATATAACGATCACTAGACAGCCCTTTGTCCCCACCAGCACAGTTCTCAGAAAGCCTGGCCCATTGTTCATACACACCTGAAGTAGGAAAAAGCCACCTCCCACTGCTGTCGCAGCCAGCTTTCCAACTTTCTGGAAGATGAATCCAGTACACCTACAAATCAACCAGGGTCCAGTCAGGAGAATGAGATACTAAATACACACTCCTTAGCATGTATCCCACAGGCAAGGCTGCCTTTGGCAATAATTACCCAAGACTCAGAGACGGCCTGACGAACGGCAGAAGAAACCCACGTGCAACCAGAGAGAAAGAGAAGGGATTTGTACCCAGCCAAAAGTGACGCTTTATAGCTTTTTACTTCTCACTATCGCATTTCAGCCTTTTACGGTTTTGATTCTTATCTCTTCAACGTCAACCTTCTCCCAAAAGATTAATTGGAAACATGTGATTTCACCAAAATCAACAAGTGATTTTTAGCTTTTTTCTTTTTTAACTGGTATCATCTCTGAAGGGAAATTAGGCAGCACATCTGCTGCTGGTCCATGATAGAGCATGGGGAGCAGATTACAAGGCAAGCTTCTTTGTTGCCCAAACAACTGCTTACTTTTCTTTTTCATGTCTCTAAAGAGAAAAATGCTGAAACAAGCAGACAGCAGTAATCTAAAGCTATACCAGTCTCCAAACTAGGTTACACATTCTCAACATGAAAGACATCACTGCAACCACCAGAACTCAAGCAAGCACCACCCCATTGCTCAGTCATGCAGCAAAGGACTAGTGTATCACCCAAAACAGACTTTACTTTGACCACAGTTTCCTTATCAACACTGCAAAACAACACCGCAACCTGCTCTTACCCATTTCTGAATACATACACTTAGTGAAGAGAGAAGTGGGCAGCTCATATTTTTATCAGAAAATGAAGATCTGTCATACACTTTTAAATGGTTACCACTGTGCCAGACAAAGATGACAGGCACAGCACGAAGCAAAGCAGTGTGATTACACCAAGTTTTCAACTCAAATAATGCTGCTGTGGGAATAAAGTTGCAAATAAAGCCACAAGCACTTGCTACAAGCAACACGAAACCCCCGGAACCATGCCCACAGGAGGTTTTTGTGCAGATGCCTGAAGCACATCCACCTCCAGGGAAGAAGGTATCCTTGTTCCAAGGGACTCATATTTGCCTGTCCTAAATTCCACAACACCACTTTATGCCAGAAGCTAAAGAGAATTATCTCACCTCAAAAATTAAAGCCTGATGCCATTTTCTTCCCCAGGAGATAGTCTCAGTTTTTCAGCTCCATGTTAGAGACAATTTTTAAGACCTCCCACAGTTTAGCAGAGCATACCGGGGCACAGTGGGCTAAGCAAGCTAGACACCTGCCTTCTCTGAGACTGCCAGATGACCACCCTGCACCTGTCAGCGTGTTCCCAAAAGCCTGGCTAGTGCCCGCAGGCATCCAGCAACAGCAACCCCAGCACATCTTACCATCCCGTGACCCCTCCGATCACCAGCTGCGTGGCCACATTGTATTTCTCGGCGCTTGACCCCGAGCTGGGGGCGAAGACCTTGCGCCACCAGGGCCGGTTCTTGGTGTACTCCGCCAGGTCCAGCACATTGAACGAGTCCTCCTTCATACCTGCAGG
>NW_009233457.1:0-3815 GCF_000690835.1 Fulmarus glacialis | reverse complement strand
GTGACGGCACTGCGGGGCGAGGGCGGCTCCGCTGGGGCCCCCCGGCGTCCCCCTGCCGCTTCTCTCTCCCTGCGGAGCCGCGGGGGGGAACCAGCGTGCCTCGCCTCCACTGGGTAAATAGGCACAGGTTGAGGGGCGCCGGACCCGGTATGTGACGACTCCGCTCGGCGTCGCTGCCAGCAGTACGAGGGCAACAAGCGTCTCTTGTGAGGAGAGCAATGAGCTTCCCAGGCAGGCTCGCGAGAGGGAGAGACTGACTGCGTGGCGAAATGGCTTTGCATTGTGTTTGGTTTGGGGTTTTTTTTGCCTCTGAATATGAAGGGGCTAATGAGGTCACTGAGACTTGAAAATAAATACGTGCAAATGAGGGGCACTTGAAAACAAACGAACTAGTTACAACTGGTTTCTTGGAAATCAGGCCACCAGTTGGTCTCTGACTGCAGATTTGTTCAGAACTTAAAAAGTGGCCCCTCTTAGATTAGCCCACAGTTCCTGCTGGGTGAAGAGTCTGACTCTGAAGTGTCGCTAAGAAATTGTTAAAAAATAAACTACAACCTTTGCTAAGCAGAGATCTAGAGGCAGAATAACAGTTCCTTATTGATAAAGAAATCAAAATTTCTGCTAGCAAATGTTTACCTTCATTTTCACAATTTTTTTATTATAGAAAATTATGTAGAATATAGGGTAAAAACTTTAATGTTCTTTATAAACAACTGTAATATTTGTCAGAGTTTCCCCTTCCATTTTTCAGTCAGACGACAGGAATATGAAGTATTATTCCTTGCAGGACTTTCAAATACCTTTTTGGTAAGGTTTTGAAATAGTTGTATACAGATTTACTTATGAAGGTCTTAGGGCCAAATTGGCTGAAGATTAATTGCTGCATTTTGTGAGATTAGTTTTCTGGTGTTTAATTGCCTGAACTGGCTCAGTATGGCATCAGATGAGTCCCAGTGTTGGCATAAAGGAAATGTCAGGAGTGTATGGCTGGGCATGATAGAAGCAAGGCTGCCCTTTGACAGTGGCTGGCTGTTTTGTTTAGCTGCAATGTCAGCCCACACCCTGAATTACTGACATAAGTAAATAAAAAAAATAATCTTGGGCAAATTGCCAAGCTAGCTGACTTTTTGTAAACCAAGCTCATTTGTTTATATCCATCTTCCAGTACAGCTGGATTATCTTAATCCCCAGATTAAATATCAGTCAGTTATGCACTTCTGTATTTACAAATTAAGATGGCAATGATCTTAAATCTTATTAAAGACTTTTCCTCACCCTAAACTCATTCTGGTCCAATATATTACAACGCCACAAGGCTGTTTACCTGAACAACGAAAACATTCTACTTTCTGTGTACACCATTTTCCTGTACCTTATACCAAACAGCATTTACAAACAGGGTGACCCACTGTGATTCTACTCATACCTTTTTAAATACAAAAAAAAAACCAACAGTCATTATGCTTGTCAGATGGTAGCAGGATACCCATTACAAATATTTTATTATATAAAGATAATTATGTAGAATATAAAAAACTTTCTTTTTTTTTTAACAAATAACTAGTATTTGTTAGTAGGCTAAGATTTTCCCTTTCTACCAGCCTATTGATCACAACAAGGACAAGAAGTAGTATTCCTTTACAGGATTTGAAAATAGATGTTTTTGGTAATGTTTTGAAACCTACTTTTGTACAGATGTTTGTATTTAATTGCTTCCATTTCTTCATCTTATATTTGTGGTCATTAACATAAAAAATACTGTGTGAAAATAAAACACATTTTGTTGACTGAATCTGTTCTAATTAGTTTCTCTTCAGGATTTAATTCGGATGTGGGCATGCGCTCAGAGGTTTTGCACAGATCATGAAGTAAATACAGGCCAGTATTTCTGAGTGTGATGGTGAACAGACATCCACTGAAGAAAAGAGATGAGAACAAGCCAAGAACAGGAAAGTAAAAAAGCATCTTCTACTATAGTAGTATGTTGAAAAGCTTGCAAGGTTATGATTTATGTGCTCTTGTAAACTTGTCTATTAATATTTCATATGAAAAAGTACTTCTGTGAGATAAACAGCTAAAACAGTGTATTTAAACCAGTATGTGTCCAGGCTGCTGTTGAAAGAGAGGCGCCTACTTTTCAGGCCCAAGCACTTGTTCCTTATGCTAGTGCTGTTATTGAAGTGGCTGTGCAGTGAACTGGATGAGTGAACTGATCTGGCTCCAAAAAAAAAATTTTTTTTTGTGAATTTGTTTTCTAGCATGCTGTGGGCAGCATGGGGAGGGGATGGGGCAGAGTTAGATCAGATTAAACATAGCATGAAGTCAAACCTAACTCAGCAAACTGGGGAAAAAGATTATTTTTTAAGCAGGGATGGGTTCCCTGATACGATTTACAGCTCAGGTAAATGAGTGATTGAATTGGCACAAGGGAGACAGCGAATATGGGCACTGGGAACAAGAATGATGGGACTAACCATGTTTGACAGGCCAGATTTATGTCAGATTAAAATGACTTCGCAGCCGTTCCTTAAGAAGAACACACGTACAGAAACCAGGTCGGAAAAGCACACACTGTAAAAAAGCTGCTTGAAAACCAGCTGTACAACCAGAAAACATCCGTCTTTCTGAGAATCTCATGCATGCGGTTCCCTGGCTGTGGAATTTACTACATATTCACATTCACTTAGCAGAAGTATGAACTGGAAGATGTAAGGCTTATGTTTAAATATTTTACATTGCAAAGCTGGCATTCAGAAGCTGGGTGGATTGTGACAGCAGTGCATGGCATCAAAGTCCTGCCAGCAGGCTGACTGAAACACGAGCTTGAAAAATGTATGGATTTTCCCTCACTTGCATTCAAGCAGCTGGTTGTCATCCTGAACCCTAATTCTGAAAATTTAAAATTTACATTGTTAACTGTTTCCTTACTTGTACTTCAGCAGAAACATTTCCGTGACACCTCATGCTTCCACTAAATTGCTAAGTCACTTAACATAAATCATCCCTTGCTGTGATGTTACAGCTTGATAGAAATTAGTACCAGAAAGTAGGAAATGTATGATACATTGTTTTTAGGTTGAAACATAAATAAGTTCTGATCACATGTACATAATAAAATCTTGTAAATTTTTTTTTAAAGGAAATCAGTAATGTTCTGTTGCAATTTTAGTTGCACGGAATGTGCATCCCTGCCATAATATACTACTGTGCAGAGAGCTGAGCCTCACCTAATAAGGCAGTGCCAGAACTCCTTTGATTTGGGAGCTGAAATGAGTTTCCTGGGGACTGACTTGTCTCCGCTAGAGCGGATTGTTAGGGTGAGAGTAGCAGAGCACTAGAGCAGGTCACTCGGAGAGGCCGTGGAACCTCCATCCCTGGAGAGGCTGAAAACCTGACTGGACACAGCCCTGAGTGACCTGCTAGAGGCTGGCCAGGCTTTGAGGAAGGGGTGGCATGAGGGGAAGAGGAGGGGTAGGGGCAGATGGCCTTCAGAGACCACTTCCAACATAAACTGTTCCATGATTCTATTCTGGCAGCCGGTAAGATTTCTGCTTACAAACTCATGTACTCAGTATTTGCAAAAATACAGAAATTTGTTAAAAGGTCTGCACCTTTTGATTTAAATAATTATTTTAATTTCATGAAAGCAAGTAGCTTCTAACCTCTGGTATGAACAGCTACACTAATTTGAAGACCATTCATCTCCTTAAAGCCAAGAAAGGATGACAAAGCTTGTAAGATCCCAGAGGCCTGGAGATCTCCTGGGACATACAGTGCTACAGAAATATGAACATAGAATCATAGAATCATAGAAT
>NW_009233456.1:0-3732 GCF_000690835.1 Fulmarus glacialis | reverse complement strand
TACTTCACCAAGTAGCGAGAATTCTATCGATGTAGATCTAGAGGATCTTTACATAAAATGTAAAGACCTATTATTAGAACCTTTCTAGGTTTTAACAATAAAAGGGAACATGAAAGGAAATTCGAAATCTGAAAACTGAAAATGGACTAGTAGAGAGCAGCACTGTCACTGGCCACAAATTTTGTTGATTGGTGGCAATTTTTATGGATAATGTGCCATAGTTCACCAGTTTGGGTAGCTCCCCAGTGCTGTTTAGCCAAGAGCCAAGGTAACAGGTAACCTTTTTGAAGCAGTAACTTTGGCCTTGGACAGCCTTTCCTCTAGAAAATGGCTGCTGAGAAGACTTTGGCACTTGTTCAGATATCGTTAACTAGCATAACTTTAGTAGCTGCTGTAGATCCAAGGCCTGCTGTACAGGCAATGCCAGGTGATTTTGCACATGGACAGTCAATTCAAAGAATTTCTTCCCTGTAACGTTTTGGAACATATGTGGAAGAGATGAGAAATGGAGAAGTATATCCCACACAGAGGAAGAAGAAGTAATATCTTGGCCTGACTTCACATGTCATACTTCTACAGGTTGACAGAATATAAAGATGTATTGAAAAGTGCTTATAGGTAATTGAGAGCTACCTGATAGTGCTGGGGAGATTGAGTCAGTGAATGTTTGATATTTGATCTAAAATATTAATTTTGTAATAATACTAAGGAGACTGTAATCTTCCCACTCATATATACTAAGATTCTTACATTTGCAAACTATGTGAAATATGTTTTTGGCAGACAAGGGATAGTAGGGATTCTATGAATGGATAGATGCAGAAACTACCCTAGAAGATAAAAAATGAATCTAATTTAAAGAGATGCTGAGATGATCCTAGGTAAGGTACGAGCTTAGCCTATTTTTTCTCTCACATTTTACTTAGAGTGCTTTTGTGCTAGCTCATATTTTACTTAGAGTGCTAATCAACCGATATTAATCATTCAGGTACCATGATATACGTACAAGCCCTAGGGGCAGTACTGTTACATTTATCTTATTGTGACAGAACTGGTGCAGAACTGCCTTAAGATATCTGTATTCCTACTGTGTGTATAATGTCACCTGGAGCTACCCCATGAACATGTGACAGACCAATCAATTCTGTGAGCTTGCTCCTTCTCTAGTAGCTGATGTAGGGAGTGTAGAATGGAGGCGGGAAGAGAGGACAAATTACAACCTTAACTCTAAAGCAAATGTCTCTGGAAGGGTGGAAAAAGATGGCGAACTCTTCCATTTGTTTTGGTATTTGGCTTGCTTATCTATTTGCTTTACTTAATCATCATTCACAATTACAATATGTAAGTATGTGGTATTTCCCAGGCTTTTGGCAGACTAAAAACTGCAGCCTTGTTCATATAAATTCTAGGTAATTTTTATTCTGTTTAGATCCTGTCAAAATATTATGTGATGTGATCTTCATGGGGTAGAACAGTATTCTGAACCCTTGTGAGGGTTGTATGTATATGTTCTATTCTTCTAGTATCATTTGTGGCGCCTAAATGTGTTCATAGACACACATGTATTTGAATAAAATTGCCATCTTTTTCAATTTTCAATACCATTGGAAAACTGAAGCTGGATTAATCTGGAGCTTGGTTTTAACACCCTTTGTCTTTCTAAACAGGGCTGGAAAATCAGACGTCAAGTACTTAATTTAAGTAAGTACTTTACTTTGTTCTGTAACACTCCTTCTCTTATTTATTTATCTGTTCTCTTGGTCAGAATGATGTGCACATATTGCAGTGAATTATGAGTCAACAGAGATCTTCAGACTGCCACTGACTGCTAAATCAAACCTATGCATCTTCTATTTTTTCTGAAGTTTAGAAAGTGCTTTGTACAGTGATAAAAAAATCTTCATGAAGAAGAAAATTCAGGACCTAGTTCACAAGAAGGAAACTCAGGTAGAAAGAATTCAAAGGAGTTGACTTCTCTTGCAACAGGTTTATCGTGCTGGTTTTTATTAGCTTCAGCAGAATTAATCCTGATATACACTAATGTAAGGGTAAGCAAAATCACATCCTGAGTCTTTAGATATCATTTCAAAGAACAGCCTGATAAAGGTACACTCTGGCACACTTAGCTTCAAGCAATTAAAGATTTGGAAACTAAAGTCTCAAACTGCTAAAAAGATTGCACATATTTAAAAGGCAAATTAAAATTAATTCTCACTCAACTGATGTGTATCAATCAGATGAAAATTCAAAGCTCTTTTGGCTGTTTTAATTAGATATATTGTTCATACTAAGATTAATGTTTCAAGGAAATATTTAGATGATGTTAACTTTAAGCTACTGGATTTAAGTGAAAACCTGAAGGTTCTTTGCCATGTAATAATGTCATGGCTGTTCTTGGATCTATAATGCATAGAAAGGAGTGCTGTGGTTTAGTGAAGACCTGTAGTCAGTGGAGAGGAAAGGAAAGGGTATTAGACCAGAAAAAGTAGCCTCTAAAGGAATTGTGCCATCAACACTGAAGACATAAATATTATATACAGAAGAGTATTTTAATTTCTTTTATACATGTGTATATACAAACAGATATAAAACCGGTATATATATTATGCATACATATATATAAAAACAGACTTTAAAAATAAAGTATATCTGTTCATTACACAATAATTAAAATAAATTTTGTCCAGAGCTAACATGTGCTACTTTTCTACATATCAAAATGAGGGTTGTCCCTACCAGACTTACAAGGAGTAATGACTGTTTTCTAATGCTTGATGCAGACACATTAATCATCCAAAAACTCTCCAACCTTTTCTGGTGGACCTTGGACTAAGTCAAAGCATCCTAAATCATGTTTGCCACCTTCTATGCTGTCATTCCAATTCTCCTGATTTCTTCGAGCTTAAACATTTTCTGCAAACTTTTGTCCTATCTACATTTGGAGAGAAAAACAAAATATTCAAAATTATGAAAAACATACATCAAGTTCATGATTCATTTTAAGATTCTTCTTCTTGAGAAGCCAGCTTCTCCTCCAAGTGAGTCACATTCTGACTATTACACATATCTCAAACATTTACTAGATATTTGTGCATTGCATTACATCTTATGCTGAACTACTAGGTCAGATCCTGAGTTCATCTGAGCAATCTTAACGTGACTGTTCTCAGGTACAAACCTGCTGCCACCAAAGATTCCCTCCAACATAAGAAAAACATGTGCTTCTATTGCTTCCTTTGCAATTGCTCTATTGATCCTCTGATCTTTTTCTGAGCCAATTCAACTGAAATAAAGCTGATCCAATTAAAAAAAAAAAAAAAAGTTTTCTGCTGGGTTGCTGAGATGAATTTACTTGCCTTTTTGTCAATTCCTCAACAGTGTTGAGTTGCCAGAGTTGACATGTAGGAGGTGGCAGAATGTTGCAGAAATTCAGGAGATTCACAGGAGAACCTTGTGAAGAACAAAACCTCTGGTTTTGGTGTCAGCAAGCTACTAAATTGTCTCATCTGTATTGTTTAGCCATGTCCCTGTTTGCTAGGCAGTGACTTCAATACCCTTATATAAATAAACATCTGTGGTGTGTTTCAGGCTTCTTGTTTGTTCTACCTGTGAGTTTAAAAGGCTTTTGTAAACACACCTCTGACTGCATCAGAGAAAAGAAACCCACCCACCAACTAATTCAGTACTTTGCCTTTCTATCTTAATAACTGTCGTGGTTTAACCTGGCAGACA
>NW_009233455.1:0-24033 GCF_000690835.1 Fulmarus glacialis | reverse complement strand
GGAAGAAAATTAACTCTATCCCAGCTAAATCCAGGACAATAGTTAAAATTATTTTACACAAACTTTTTAGTATCTTCCCCATTCTCTGGTGTTTTACTCACCCTTTCTCTGCCCCACTGGTTCCTCAGGTCAATGGCTTCAGCTCTAAGGGAAGTGGAGGGCAGGACGGCCACATCCTGCGTCCTTGCTGGGAGGAGTACGAGGGTGGTGGGTGCAATGTCTGTGTTCTGGAGTCTGCTTGGGGTCATTTTGATACATTTGCTCGCATGCTCTACCCCTTGCTCCTCCTTCATTTGTTCACAGGTCCACATTACACCTGAGTTTACTACCTGTGTGTGTTTTACATACACTGGATACTCAGTCTCTGTACTCCTAGTTATCCCCCAAACTGGTTTTACCCAGCTCCCAAGGCTGCAATCCTTTGATGACCAGTAACTGAGCACTGGTAAGCTGTTTATAGCTCTGAGGCCTCCAGTGTCATCCTGTACCTGTAATCCCAAATCCCCTGCTATCATCTCGCCATGCCTGTACTCCTTCATTTTTCATTCTAGGGCCATAGACACTTCACTCTATGCAGAATAACTACTTGTTCTTAATATTTCCTGGTTATAGAAATATCTATATTTGTAACAATATGTCAACAGTATACCATACAATCATATAAAGCTAAGGAAAAATTCAAACAAATTAGGTAATAGCACCTGATTGCTGAATAATTGCTCTTACAAAGTTAACCAAAACCCCAGGCAGGCCAGGACAAGTCCAAGCAAAGCCTGGCAAGTGCAGAGACCCAAGGCCTGCGCTGTTAGTTTAACACAAAGCAGGTAGCTGTGTTACAGGCAACAACACTGCTGTATTTGCAAGGCTAAAGGTTATGCTGACCCATGTCTGCCTTCATGCTGAACAAGAGCTATCAGGTTACACCTGCCTGAAGTGTAATGTAGGGGACTCCTTTTTGTAGGGCAGCTGAAGGACGTGGGGTGGGAAGTGAGGGGAGTTTCAGTTCCCTTCCTCCAGGGATAGCCTTGGATGACGGTGGGAAAAGAACAAAACGTACCCTAAACATCTCCTTCCAGAAATGGTGTGTGAGCCAGGAAGGCTTTGCATTCTTGGGACGTGGTACTCGGAGCACTTGGAGGCTGTCGGACTACAGCCGACGGCATGGCCCTGGTGCAGTCAATGAAACAGGGTTTTCCGCCTGGTCAGGGGACAATCAGGTCGCCCAAACCTGGGTTCACCACAAGTGCAGCTGTGAGTCCTTTCCCCACGCTCATTAGCTGTGTCAGCTGTGCCAATGGCTAATGAACTGGGTCGTTAATTGCTCCCAAGCTGCGCCTCTGGCTCATTTATATCCACACAGTGCCCATCGCACCAAATGGGAATAGCTCAGGGGCCTGAAGCCCTGCCTTCCCGCCCAGCCTTCCCCGTTCCGCTGTGAGTGCCCTCAAGGTGGTCTGTGGGAGGCAAGGAGCCCTGCTGCCTCCTGCCCTGCATTTCTTGGGAAGGAGGAGAGCAGGACCTGCTGGTGGAGCAGGTGCCACAGCTGAGCCGGCAGCGTCCACCTCCCGCACGAACAAACGGCGCTGGTGGGTGGGAGGGATAAAACGTTAGTCTGCAGGATGGAGAGTGGGAGGCTGTGAAAAAGATCTGGTGCGGAGAGGAAACGCGAAGAGCGAGCATAATAGGGAAAATCTGTTTGGTGTTGCTTGTGGCGACGAGAGCAGGATTGGGAGAGTAGGACTTGGTGGATGTGGGGGGAGAGATGAGAACGGGCTGCATAACAAATGGCGCAGCGCATCACGGACGTAGGCAGGGAGCAAGCTGTCTGCTGCTCTTTTGTGCTAAGTGTGGTGCCTGCCTCTTCTTCAACACTGTCTCTGGCAAATCCTGCAGTGGAAAATCACAGCACAGTGTCAATACAACCAGGAGCGATTGCCTGATGAAACAAGTCTGGCAGACAGCTCCCAATCTTGGCATTGGCAGGAAATCCCCTGGGGATGGCAGACACCCCTCTTCACCACTGCTCTGTCTTCCCACCACGGTGGTGCAGGTACCACCTCGTCTGCTGTCCCTGTAGCCTCCCCAAGATGTTTTACAAACACAGAGAGATCATATAGGAGATGCAGCGAGAGGGGAAGCACAAGCTGCGGAGCGCCAGTTCTGTGTGGCAGCACTTTAGCCCCTGCACCTCCCTCCTATGGCCCTGTGGGCTCATTTTCCTGGAATATGGGAGAAAAACAGAATTCCCATATCCTGCTTCTGAATGGGGCACTTGTCTGTGAGAGCACCAAGATACTGAGGGTAGGAAAGAAGGGAGTCTCCTTCCCAAACTATGGATTAACAGTCTGCAAAAAATGATGTACCTGATGTGAGGGATTCTCTTGATCTTCAAATGTCTACCAGAACCACATGGGGACAACCTTCCTCCTACTATGCTATATTTCTATGTATATGTCTCCATCTACTCCAAAATGGTTTACAAGGCAGGGAGCAATATTTAGTCTTGCAGCTGCCACAGGTGCATCTGGGACCTCAATTTCTTCCACATTTCTTGATGTAAACTGAGGATCATTCTACTAAAATCAATTATGTCAGTTTTTCAACTGGTGCAAATTGGGATGCGACTCTAGGGATTTCAATACATAGCTAAGGATGTCACCTCTTTGAGCTCTCTTATCCCTAAAGGTTTTACTGTTGCTTTACTGAATGCCCGTTCTTTAACAGCAGTTAACAGTAGGAGTGATAAAGGCTAAGACTGACCCTATCGACACTGCACTGTGCAATCATATTTCAGGAAGACAAGAAACCTGCACAGTCAGATAGGGTGCCTTATGAATTATAGCTGTGTGGACGTCGTGCCGCAAAGCCACCCAAACAGATGGAGGTGAGTGCAGGAAGGAGCCAGGAAGATGGTGTAGTGCACATACATCTCTCTCACTGGGAGTCCTGCCATCGATGCTTGTGAGTTGTTCATATACTTGTCTATACAGAGACTGTGTCTATTTAGTCAAAAAGCACCATCAAGAACCATAAATGAAAGTTAACAGGAGCTTTTAGGAACACAAAGCTGAAAGGGGGCTTTCCTTTTGACTGTGAAAGGGGAGGCAGTGCTTTGCACCAGTCTGATAAACTCACAGTTGCTTTTAATTTCACAGAGGGCACACAAGATCTGGCTGAGGCTGCGTTAGCTTCGCAAGCCATTTGACTGCTCCCAGCGTGATTCCTGATGCCGTGACACCATTTCATCTCCTTCCAAAAAACACAACTGTAGGGAAGAAAGGGGCAACTGTGCTCCTTCTGGTACCTGTTGCACGTCTGTTGAAAGCGGTTACCAGCCAGCCCTCAAGCTGCCCTGTGTCCTACCTGGGTGCCTGCCACCACCCTCTGGGTCAGGCAATCTGCTTACTGGGTGCTCCCTATCTACTTTGTCCTTTGTAAAAGGACAGCACTTGAAATATCTACAATTTTCTAGACCCTCATTATACTTTTTCCACAAATCTCAGCTGACAGTATGCTCGTGTAATTGCCGTCCAAATACCTCACCTGCCCATCCAGCTACATCCTCCTTCTCACCACTGATGGATACATGTGTGAGAAGTCAGCTACTCACACGGGCTATCTAAGTCTGTCGAATTGGCGATACGTGGTTGAAAGTCTTCAGGTTCAAGAGCAGATTTGATCCTCCTGCTCTGTTTTGAGCTGCACGAAACTCAGGAAGATTTGCTGCTAGATTAATGCTAAAAATGATAGAAAGTTTCTGGTGGAGAAAGGATATTTCTTTCTCCATTGAAGACAGCTTTTCACATTCCCAGTGCTGTCTCCATTAGAAGCTTCAGTCTCCCGTGACCCTGCATTGTTGATCCAACTCTTCCCATCTCTTGTTTGCTTACTTACAGTAAATTACAACCACTTCCGCTTTGTTTGCAAGAGCGTTAATCATTTTATCTGCTATTCTGGCTGACAACCACCCGTTACGCAGGAGTCTTCCATTGTAATACAAATGTCTCTCTCTGCTGGCAAATCTTAGGTCTTTCCTTGGCTTTCAGTCAAATAAAAAAGGCATTCTTTGCTAGCTGAATTTAAAACATTTTTCTTGCTTCCTCTTAAGCAAGTGTCATGGTCAATACCAATAGTTTTTGATAATGGCATAGAATGAAGACTCTTGCTAAAAAGAAACCATATACTAAGCTGGTACAAATGGAAATAAATCATGTCATGCAGTTTCATGTCTTCTTTAATCAATAATAGCAAGCAGAATTCATATGTCACTTCAGCTAGTGATAGTCGGGTTAACTATTTTTCCTATGAAGAGCGTACTGTTTGTATCTCTATCAAAAATCAACATGAGGAAGGGACGGTTGAATTCAATGGTTGGAGGAAGAGACATTGTCATTATTTCAGCAGCAGTTGCTGCTGCCGCCTCAGTACCTGTCTCATCAATATCCAGAGCAGCCTTATGAACAACCTAGGAAGAAAGAAAACAGACAATCATTTTGGGCAGACAACAGCCACCTGAGAGATGAATCAGACCCTTTTAAAGCAGCCCTGCTTTGGAAGATCCACTGAGAAGTAAGTAGGGGCAGCAGAGATGTGAGCTGTGTTGTTGTAATCATGGATGCTTTAAATGAGGACCAGGACAGAGCTACAGAAATCTCCTCAAAAGCAAAAGTCCCAGACTATTTTCCCTCTGTCCCAACAATTGAATGAAGGGCAGAGGCTCCAGTTGTAAGAACTTGTCTGCACCTCCGAAACTGAGTCTCCGGAGTGGGAGGACAGGCTGTGGTGTGTCCGGGAGCATTAGCAGCTCCCCTTGAGGAGCCAGGGGTTGATGTTCGTTTCATGTTCCAGATACCCCCCAAGAGATCTCAGCTGATACCAGTCTTAGAAAAAACAGATGTCCAGCAAACTAATTGATCTCCGCTGTCACTGATGGCCAAACTCCTCTTGTAAGCTTGCAGGCTGAGGCCAGGGTGAACCCAGCTGCAGGCAGGCTGGGAAGCTGGGAGCTGTGTTTAGCTGGTGTTTCCGGATGCTACCACAGAGTGGTTTTCCTGCGTGTTTGTGAAAGAAAGGAAAGGGCTGACAGCCACAGACTTACTTTAGAAACCTTCAGGTCCGGGGCGCCAGTGATGCCAGAGAGATCTGCCTGGTCGGTGAATACATCCACAATTCCCATCTTGCTAAGGATGTTCGTTATTTCATAGCTTCCAGAAATAGAAAATTTGGGGAAGTAGAGGCTCATTAGGCTGTTAGGTAGAAGAGAAACACAGAAGGTGGTGAGAAGGATCTTTCACTGAGGTAAATGATGCTGAGAAAGCTGTGTAATTCCCATGAGTGTCAAGCTCCAGGGAGCTGGACCAGCCCTGAGTGTACAATGAGCACTAATTCAATTGCTGGTGCTTCTCATGATGATACAGGCACTATCATTCATAATAATAATAGTAATATCTATCTGGTGTTTTTCTTTAGCAAATCTGTGAGCACTCTGCAAAGGAGGACAGTAACGAGAGCCCCTTTTTACAGACAGAGAAGATGAGGTGCGGACGTGACAGCCCATGTCGCTCAGGTAGAAACCTGAAGTGGGGCAGAGAGAGAGTCTGCTGGGGGAGAAGCGTAGCAAACCCCAGCACTTCAAAGCAAAGCAGTGTTTTTGGCATAGCTGTGGCATTTGGCATGGCTCCAGGGATGGTCTGTGCCCGGCTGCCTGCACCTTTGGACACCCTATCCTCTAATCGTCTTCCTCCCGTGGGCTGGCCACAATCCAGTTTGCCTTTGACTGTGAGCTATCTGTAGGCAGCTATTCTGTTGGATTTCCCTTCATGCACTGTCTAGGGATCCTCGGAGTCTCCAAGTCACCTACTGCAGTAGTTACCCTTTAGGTAGCTCAAGTCTTTTGCTGTCTTGCCCAGAGATATCTTGGGTTGAACAGCAAAATGGGCGGAATCCAAACCCCACTGCTGTAGCCTTATGTGATACTGCCCAGTGCACTAGAACGTGATGGGACCAAGTGTATTAGCACTGGCATCAACATAATAGTAGAACTGAAATTGCCATGAAGAACTTATTCCTATGTTGATCTTGAAGGAACTTGCACCAGGAATTCATTTAGATAAGGATTTTCCTGATTTTGCAGCTGAGGCTTATACATTTTTACTTTTCATATTTGAGGTATTATGCTATTAGCTCATATCCAATTTGCTACCCATTATGTTTTTATTAACTGTGCTGGCATTTCTATAATGATGCACCAAGAATCATGGGTGCGAACTGCACAGCCTTATTAGTTGTGAATCAGGGCAGAGCTTGGTAAATTAGGCACATATTAACTTGATATTACTCATCTACTGGTGCTAAGATCTCTTCCCTCCCAGACAAACAAGGTTGTAAAACGTGTTAGCTGATGTTAGAGTCAATGGTAGGAGCTAACAGGACCTCATTACATTTTTATAGTTTCAAAAACAAAATGCCAGAAAATCAGGACACCCACAATTAATCACTAGCCTGTTCTAACAACCACTGTGTGCTGCAATGGTTCTTGTAAGGAAGATATTTGTGTAGGACATATTATGTATGTATGCATTACTACAAACTGTTTAAGTTACGGTTTATTTAACGTTTAGACATATGTCTGAGTCACGGTGTGTCAGTGACATATGAGAGGTAAAACACATTAGCTGAAACCTCAGTATAGCAGATTTGCCTTAGAATTGCCACCTTCCCACAGAGTCAATGGACTGTTTTAGAAACGCCAATTTAGTCTTGCTATTTGGAACTCCCAGGAGCCCATCAGGATGGTTTCTGCTCTGCTGAGGGGAGCAGCAAGTCACTCAGGCATCAACAAGAGAATAGTTAAATACCAACAAGCTGCAAGATTTTTACAGCTAGGGCACGCAAGCCAAAAATAACCTACTGAGTTCCCAGAATCAGCAAGTTCATAGTGTTTGCATTCCCAAAAAAGAAAAGAGACTATAAATCTGGGTGCTGCTGCAGCTGACTGGCAGAAGATTACCTCTGGAAGAGATGGTCTGACCATTCCTGGACGGTTTCCTTGACCAGAGTTTGCTCTAACTGCTTCATTTTCCCTTTTGCTGGCAGAACTAGAAATGCAGTAGCACTCCCATTATAATGAAGCCGTACCACAGTGCATGACAGCTCCTCATCAAAATAGAAGTCAAATCTGCCCATCTGGTGCATCATAGAGACTTTCACAGTAGTTTCAGCATCCACAAAGAACTCCCTTTCTTCGGTATGCTCTGGTTTAAAAGGTTTTTCCCAGCTGCCTGATACAGAGAAGGAGAATGCAACTGAACATCCCATGTCCCATCCCATCATAAATTGAATTTTATATAACCAGTAATAATATTCACCCATTCCTCCATTTGTTAAATTCAGAATTTTCAAACATAACATTTTAAAATGTGTATCACAGTAAGACAACAATCTTTTACGTGGTCAAAAGAGTGCATCAGATTCCAATTTAACTTTATTTTTCAGATGCCAGTAATGAACTAATTAGGCGTTTTCTTTGTACCTACCATTATTTTTCTGTTCAGGTGATCTAAGTGGCCTTTCTGTTAAGTTGTCATTTAGGGGCTTACCTGACATCATCTATGTACTCATATACTGTATGCATTTCATTTCTATTGACTTGAATCATAAGCCTCAATTTGTAGATAAAATTAATGTAGGATCTCATATCTGAGTGCTGTTGTTTCAGGCTTAAGAGCACATCATCTAACCCACAATAGAAATTCACCATGTTTCCACTTTATTCCTTAAAATGTCCTCCCCTGTTCATCACTAGCTTCTTCCATATATAAATATGTTACTGTGTACACATAAAGGACTCTGACAGGGAAAAAAACAGAGTATGTAGTAAATTAGGCCACTGAATCATGCATACTTTTAAAGAGAAGCATTAAAAGGATTAGGTCATGCATGCTTCTCAGCGCCTTCACTGAAAATTAGAAGAACATGGGGCAATTGGAGTTAGGAGTAAACCCCTGAAAGTGAGCTCAGGCTGCATGGGAGGCTGCGGCTTGGAGCAGAGCTCCCGTAGCTGCCACAGAGAGAACCAAACTTGTGTGGCCCTGGCTGCCTCCCCGTGCCAAGCGGGGTCCTGCCACCTCTCCAGCACCTCCAGTGTGCCATTAGAGCTCTTCTGGCCCAGCAAAGAGCATTTGAAATTTTCCCCCAGGGCAATTTCCACATGAGGTAGCTGACATTAGATCAGTTGATAAGAATGAATAATATGAATACGAATCCTAGAGGACTTACCTTTAAAGAAAACAAAGCTAGCCAGAAGCATTACAGTCTGTGGATCCATGTCCTTGACCAAATTAGTAATTTTCCCATATGTTTTCCTCTCTATATAATCATTGATCTGCTTCTCAGCCTCCGAGGGATTGTTAAAGTCAGTGGTAAAAGCCTCCAGCTGATATAGAGTTTTGGCATAGTCTAAAAACTTTTTTAGAGGTTTCAGCTTCTCTGTTAGAAAGATGGCATTCCCCATGTTGAGCTGGACCCCGCTCTCGGGATGGCTCAGCATGTGGATAAGGTTGTGGAAGCCTTCATGTATCTCTTTCTCCTGAATCTCTGTAAGGTTGAAGGTGAGTCCTTCCAGGATCTGAGTCTGAGTGGTTGATCTAGCCCCTAGGGCCAGCATCGCAAATGCAGTGGAGATGCTTACAGGAGAGAAGAAAATGTTCTTATTAGGTGCCTCCAGTGTAACCTCTTTAAAAAATTGAAATGCAAAGTCAGCATTGTTTGGCACTAGTTTGAGGCAAGCGATCGCTTCACCTCTGTGATGCATGTGGTGTTTAGGTTCATTTGGATCATGTCCATTGCGGTATTTGGGTGGGAGCTGACCGTGGGCAACAGCATGAAGCCCAGCCAGTAGCAAACTTATGTAGAACGTGGTCTTCATCTTCTTGTATTAAAATCCTATGGAAAAAAGGAGAAGCTGTTACTAAGGTAAGTAAATTAATTAAGTAGAAATAGTTTTTCAGACATTCCCACTGAATAAGAAATCTTATGCCTTTCTTTTGTCCTCAGTTTCCATGTTCTCCAACTCTTGCCAGATGTTTTTTTATTTTCCCAGGCCTCCTGGCAAGTTGCCACCAACTTTTTCTGCCACCCTCACCCTAAATACCTGCAAAGACAAAATTCAGCAAGGATTAGCTGAATACACAGCACCCTCAGCAGGCCAGAGAATGGAGCATATCCTATCAGAAAACATACTATGGCTAATCACTGGAGGGCTGCGATACTACTGTGCTTTTGACACTAATGGTCTAAGATAATTCCTGGAAAGTGCATCACAGGAGAAGTCTGGATGTTTTGTGAGTAAAGGAAGAAAGGAAATTCATGCAAGTGGGCAGCAATCAATAGCTATATACAAGCAGAATTTGAGCAAACAGGCATGAAGGAGATCTTTAAATAAACTTTTGGTCAGATTGATAAAGCACCCTATTTCAAGAGACGACAAATGGTGGCGGCTGTTTTTCAGTAGCATACCGAATATAAAGCCCTATGTCTCTAAGGAGTAGGTGCTTTTTCCTTCTGAATGAAAATGATGTAACGCTTTAAATAAGAACCTGAAATAATGTGTTGTCTCTTAACAGACAAACAAAACCATTGGAGTGGGTTCATTTTCAGCACAGCAGAAGGAGTCAATGTCATTAACAAAAACAAGGCCTTATTTTTATCAGATGCTCTGCTGGTCAAAGGGCAATACATTTATCTTAACCTGTTATGCTTGGCTGTGGTATCTACATTCCTTTGCAGAGCTGACACTCTGCACTGTATAAGCTCTTACAAAGGGACCTTGGAAATGCAGATGTGAATGTCCCAGTGGGCCTCATTTCTGAGGAGAAATCTAGGGCAAAGAAATGATGAGAGAGTTGCAAAGGATTTGGGGAGATAATGAGCCAGATTTGCTAAAACTTGTGCAAGGAGAGGCATATTAAGCCAATTGCACCTTTCTGTTCTGGCGTGATTCAACTTGAGAAACTGTCGTCAGAAAGTGCTATGCTCACGGTCCTGCTTTCTCCATAACATCAGAGGGAGCAATTTGTATTAGTAGTTGAATATCCAGTTACAGTTAGACCTGCATAAGAATGACAAAATATTCTTGACCTTTAATAAAATATTCAAACATTTACGTGTTTGATATAAGTATTTCTAAAAAGCAGGCCTGTTTGCAATAACACCTACTGTGTTATTGACAAATGGAAGAACCATAAGGGTTCTTGGTAACTACATTTTCAATTACTATGCACAGTACTTTTAAATTATAGTTTGGTCTCCTCCTCTGATTTTGACATTGAAATGATACTTCTCAATATATCTAGCTACTTGTAACTCAACATAAGAGCTCCAGTTCTGAATATTTAAAACCAGCTATCAGTGAGCCAATGTATTAGTCAGACTTTGAAAAGAAATCAACTCCCAAACAAAAGCATCAGAGCTAAGCCTGATCTATTTCCACATAACCAGCAGGCCGATTCAGAAGCTGCCTCTGGATAAATTATTCACTGTGAACTATTTACTCAGCTGCAGTCATAATTTATTAAGAATAACATGAATACCAAAGAATGAAACGTTTCATTTTAAACATAAGTCACCACCTGTTCCCTATCTCATCACATTTAATATTTATTACAAAACACAGCAGATAGATGGACTTTTCTATACACACATTGAACTGCCAATTTCTTTTTATTTGGAATGCAAAGTAGACATGGAATTTAACTGACCTGGCCTCAAAATTATGGCTAATGAATATAGCATGGTGTTGCTGTAAAAGTTCTGTAAAATATTGGTTACAGTATTCTGAAGTTATTTTTCCTATCCTGATATTTTTGCCCTATGGAGTTATGACATGTTAGCATTTTGTGGTTAATTTATGTACTTTCACGGAATTAATTTCATTTTATTACAGCTCTGAATTCACAGACAATTAAATACAGTCTGAATCTGAATCATCCTCCTGTTACTCAGCACTGGCCAATCACAAACAGTCAAGACTCATGAGTCAGCCCTCACAAAAATCTTGATAATGGTTGATTTTAAAATCTTAGGATTATAAAAGACACAGAAGCTGCAGTTTGTAGAGGTCGTCTGTTGTTTAAGCCTTGAAGATACAAGTGGCCTATTGTATTAGGCCCTTCTTTGGAATGTTAAGATACTTTTATAATAGAATTTGCATCCTGTAAGCCTTTAGAATATGATTGGGAATTGTTACTTCATACTTGATATTTACTATTCCATTTGATATTATTGTGGCTTCTAGGTTAGCAAGTGATCAGCCAGTGATAAACTGACAACAGAGACCCTTTCAGCATAAAGTAGAAGAGGCAGATTCTCATATGGTCTTAATGATTGAGGGATTTTCCTACCAAGCATACCTGGCAACAATTTATTAAAAAGCAAAGACCTGAGAACCTGTGCTAAAAAGCCCTTAGGGAATTAGCCCCTTATCCAAAGGGGCTCATTTTGCAGGAAGCTTCCTATCTTAAGACCTTTACTCATATAATCTCCAGAAAAACAGTTTGTCCATAAACATGGGAGTAGAAGTGAAAAGCTCTTCAATTTTAATTCCAAACCTACGCTGACTTGTTGAATAGCCTGGAAGGAAACCTGTTTACCTCTCTGCCTCTTTTCTTCTCTTTGATTATGTTACGCAATGACAATATATTTGTGGTATTCCAGAAAAGGTTGCTTTTATGAAGAGCTTTCAATCAAATCAGACAATAGCACAAGAGCATGCCAACACCTGCAGGACAGTGTTCCTTTAAGCAATTTATCTGTAATAGATTTGGTGATAACACTTGTTGAATATATTACCTCTTCCCTATCACACAATCTTCCCTACCATGCGACCCAGAATGGCAGTACTTATTTTGGACAGTATGTCCTAGAAAGAAAATGGTGAAAACTGGAATTAGCTGAAGTTACACTAGAATAATACCTCCAGAAGAACTGGAAGTGAGCTGGCCTGAGTATCCTGACTGACAGAACTTGCTTCTTTGTGGATATAGCTAATTTGTCCACTTTAGGGCTGATTTTTATCTCTGTGATTTGGAGAGTCAATTCTGAAGACAATTTTCTGCCTTTAGAGTCTCATGTAATAGTCCAGGAGATGTATATTCATCCCATGCTACTCCCATAAGGGTCCTCACCGATAATCTCATTTTAGACAACATGAAAATTTGCAGTCCTCAAAAACATACGCAGGCATGAAATAGAAAAGCTGTTTGCTCACCAGATGGTGCTGCTTCCCTCCTGATTGCTTCTAAATGAGGAAATCTGAGAAATCCATTTCCTGAAAGCCACACTGTGAGGGCACTAGGCACATCAAGACATGGCCCCACCACCACCAGTGGTATCTGCTGAACTAATCTCAGCTACTCAGGGCCATATCAAAAAAAAATCACCCAAGCACACAAGAAAGTCACAAAAGAAAGACTTGACTAGTCACATCTGTGTATGAGAAATGACCTCAAAAGCCTACTGTCCAGGACCGCCTACTCACAGGAGCACCACAAACTCACATGTGCTTTCCTGGCTGGCCTGAAAGCTCTCTGCGTACCTCATTGTATGTGCCTGGACATGCTCAGGGGCTTTTCCAGACTGATCAGCTAGACATTTACTTCTCTTGTGATTTAGAGTTTTGATGCCTCTGTGCCTGAGGCCCCTGAGCAGATTGCAAGCACAAGGCAAGGGCATTGGATTCTGCAGAGAATCCAACCACTGTGGGTTTTTCATTAAAAGTAATTCCTTTTGCAGCAGAAACATGGAAGCCAAGTTTACGCAGTCCTTTAGAAATGTATGTGACTGTTCACAGAGCTGTTCCCAGTGTCATCCATCTTCTGTAAGACAACTTAGCATTGGAGAGCTCACCTGGGAAGTGCACCCTCCAAGAGTGGCATCACCCACTTCTAGGCCTCCTTTTACCTGGAAACAAGTGAACATGAGCTCTCACTCTTCTACCAGACCACCATCAGTATTTGCTGTTGCACCTGAGTTACTGCACATACTCAGGGATGAAGCATCACTGAGGCCAGAGGATAAAAAAGAAGATAAAAAAGAACCAGTGCAGTCGTTAGGACAGTGTGGTGGGACACAGGAGATTTTCTTCTCTCTGCAAAGCAGCAGCAGTCCCAAGAACACATCAGACCACATTCCCTGTTTCTACTTTCCAGTGTGCACCTGACCACTGCCCGGTCTCTGGCACCACGAACATGTTGGCCTCACTGTGATCTTAGCTCCCCTGAGCGTGTGGAGAACACCATTTTCTCTCCTTCCCTCTCAATGATCCTGTAATCTGATGATTAGAGCAATAGTAAGATGTCTCATCTAAAAGGGAAGCAGACCTTAGATATCCCATTCCCTAAGCAAAGATACTTCTTGTAGACCTTGAACATAAAAATCAGCAGAATTACTTAAAAAGCATCACCAATACATTAAAAAAAAACTCTAAGCACCCATCCTCAGGCTTTTAATGGAGCAGAGCCTATTTCCTCTAGCAGGAGGTAAATCTGGGAAAGACCCACTTTTAGGTGCTTAGAATTTGCTGGCTCCAGAGATCACCTTGCTTCCCTGCAAGGCAACTAGACACCCCACTCTGGCTTTTAGATTCTTACTCCTGCCAGCCACCAGACAAGGTACAGGCAACTCCATGCCTAAACTGTGATGCCTGTGCCCTTTATATCCAGCTGATGCAATAAAAGACTCTCTATCACTGGAACAATTGCTAAGACAGATTTCAATATAAGGTACAACCCTGGGAAAGACTTAAAATCAATTGCATGCAACAAGAGGATACACTTTTCAAGTCTCTATAGGAAACAAAAAAATCACTACTTACAGCAGCTTCCAAGGATCCTGCTGTCTTCACTAGGACTACCCTGCAGCTCCCTCTCTTATTTATACTGTTAAATAGCATTATGAAAGCAAAGCGTCCTCTAGAAAACATTAACCAGGGCAGACAAGTGTTATTACTTTAGGAATGGTGCAGAGTAAACAGTGAAGACAATTTTTTGGGGGAGGCACCTGATTTTTGCTGTATATGCATGGTCGAACCCTGCCTTTGCTTACAACAGTTGTAAGAGTCCTTCTGCATTTCTGCAGATCCTTCTGCTGGGAATCCAGCCCCTTGCTCTAGCAAATACTTCACATGCATCATTAACTTCTGTAAACTGCATGAATTCATACAGTAGAAGTACTGAAATGAGTAAAATTAAACACACACATAATACTAGACAAGAGCCTAAGGAAAAGACATCTGGATGCATGCTGCAGCCAGATCTTATCTTAGTATTTTGCACAGAGATATTTTGCTTCCTCTACACCAGACTTTTAATAGCTTTTATTTGGCATATTTCTTTTAAATGATCCACTATTTCTTAATTATCTACATTGCCATTAATAAGGGCCAATTTCTGGGGACATCACTAGTAAACTTAAAATTAAAGCAGTAGTACTGATGTTTGTAGTGGCTGAGGGTTTCTATAGGGGTGGTGACACGATGGCAGAGATGAGCAGTCAGGAGCCCATGGTACTCAGCATATCCCAGCCGGATTGGTGTCACCGGGTACTTCATGCAGCAATGGATTGAAGGCTGAACTGTTGCCCTGTGCTCTGTGAGTGTGGGCTGGCACAAGGTGCAGGCACCGCGAAATACAGGCAAGGAAGTGTCACGCTGATACACCCAATGGATTGAAGGCTGAACTGTTGCCCTGTGCTCTGTGAGTGTGGGCTGGCACAAGGTGCAGGCACCACCGAAATACAGGCAAGGAAGTGTCACGCTGGTACACCAGAGCACGCTTTCACACAGAGGTGGACCCATGTGGTCAAGCCACCTGTGTTTTACATGATCCCCCCTTAAAGCCAAAGTCCATGCAGGAGGCTGTGCTCCTGCAGCACCCATGGAGGGGCAACCACAGGGGCTGTGCTAATGTGGGTGTAACTGAGGGACTGGAAAAACCTCACAGGTCAGTGCCCAGCAGAACACGTTCCACCCAGGAGGAGCATCCCCTTGGGAGCTAGAGGATTGCAGGAGAAAAGATGCTGTACTTCATAGAATCATAGAATCATTTAGGTTGGAAAAGACCTCTAAGATCATCGAATCCAACTGTAAACCTAACACTGTGAAGTCCAGCACTAAACCATGTCCCTAAACACCACATCTACACGTCTTTTAAATACCTCCAGTGAGTCAACCACTTCCCTGGACAGCCTGTTCCAATGCTTGACAACCCTTTTCGTAAAGAAAGTTTTCCTAATATCCAATCTAAACCTCCCCTGGTGCAACTTGAGGCCATTTCCTCTCATCCTATCACTTGTTACTTGGAAGAAGAGACCGACACCGACCACGCTACAACCTCCTTCAGGTAGTGATAGAGAGCAATAAGGTCTCCCCTCAGCCTCCTTTTGTCCTAAACAACCCCACTTCCCTCAGCCGCTCCTCATGACTTGTGCTCTAGACCCTTCACCAGCTTCATTACTCTTCTTCAGACACGCTCCAGCACCTCAATGTCTTTCTTGTAGTGAAAATGTCTTTTCTTGTAGGAGAAGAATCCTTGTCCCTTCTTTAAGGGAAGAATCTTCTAGAAAGAAAAGCTTTACAGTAACGGGATAACTGTTTTGGTGGGCTTTTCCTCTGGGCCATTCCTCAGGAGTTGGGAGCAAACGGAAGCATTTATTTTCCTCTGTTTTCCAGCACCTATCCTTGCACATGTGAAACTACCAGTAGGTGCAGCATGGAGGGTTCCATGCGCGCAGGGCTGTCAGAGCTGCTGCAAATCCTTTCTTTCCTGGCTTCTCCTCTCTTTCTCCTCTGCAGGTGGCTTTCCCCTGTGCAAAGGTAAGCAGGGCAGTTCAGTATGAGTTTTGATCCAGGCTGCTAGAACATGTGTTTGAACTGTTTACCAGCTGGTAGAATAGCAGCTGGGCACATGCAGCCTATTTCTCTTTAAAGTGACAAATTAAAACAGCCTCTGAAGTTACAGCCTCTTACCTAGAACATGTGCAGACTGAAGATGAATAATACGTGCACCAAGAGACAAATGAGAACACAATTAAAGAAAAAAGGTGCACCTATGAGTAAAGTTACTGAGAAAAGTGAATAAAAAGACAATTGACTTAACATGACTTTGCTTAAGAGCAGTGTAGTCTTGCAGTTGAAGGTGCCCTTTACCTGCTGACATTTCTGGGAGTGGGAGTGCAAGAGGGAAAATGAATGAAGTAAGATCTAATCTGTATCAATCTCCAATGTTATATGCAATGTGGTACCCAATTTCTTTTCCCTCGTGTATACAACAATTTCGTCCAATCATGTAAATTATCCTGAAATTTGCAGAGACTCTGTTTCAATATTTGATAGCAGCGTATGTTGCATATGAACTTGCAGGTCTCTCTTTATGCAGACAGCGGGCTTATGTAGCCGCTTCTCTGATATTTTGAAAGACAGCTCATTAGCAACAATGCTGTTAGGAATCCTTCCATTTGCTCCTATTGGTCTGGAACATTAGGCATCTTATTACTTTGAACCCCAAGTTACTTTGGGGGTTTTAAAATTATTATTATTATTGCAAGGTCTTAATAATACTATTTCATTTTCAGTAAATTGGCAACATTAACAAGAATCATTCAGCATGAATTCCCTTGGAAACAGGCTGGCTGTAGTCCAAAAAGTATTAATTATTTAAATTAGAAGAACTGTATGCTGGCTTCTCTGGCAGAAAAACACTTTCATCTTTTTTAAATATTTAACTAATAACCCTGAAAGCCATTTTAAAACACAATGAGTTGTTGTTGTTCTGATGATCCCCTCTGGGGTACAGAGAGCACATGAGTCCCTCCTACAACAGTGCTGAGATTAAATGTCAGCGTGGAGGTGGTGAAGGCTGTATCTTTCTCTCCACTGCCAGGCTATGTTTAATTTGTGGAGCTCTGTTTCTCGCTGTGTTTCAAGGGGAAACGCACTTGTGGTTACATAAACAGTTCAGCAGTGACCTGCTGGAACAAGTTACCCACAGTGCCAATACAGATCAGGTACAACTGTGTCAAGTGTCTGCTCCAGTCCTTCCAAGTGAAGATACGGCAGATCTTCACTTTGAAATTGCTTTTTCATTGATTTCATGCTGCACACCGGTCTTGCCCCCTGCCAGCCCCACACAGTAGGTCCGGGCTCACTCCAAAGGCGAGTGTCTTGCTCAGACATTAATTCCCAGCCCCAATAAGGGAATGCACACGTAGCACTGTCCTCCGAGCCACCGAGGTGAGTCCCTACCCTTGCTTTCACTCTAGCATCAGTTTCTTTCTGCAATGTAGTAAAGACCCTTCAGGTCCCAAGGAGACTCTTGCTTTCCATCACTTCCAAAATTTGGTTTTGAGTCTGCTTCCTTCTCTTTGCAGGCTGTGGTTTCACAGTTGCTTTAACCTGACCAAAGTGCAGGATGCTGCTGCCAGAGGTGTCGCACCTTCCTGCATCCCTCCCATCTCTCCAGGATGGTCAGGGGGCTGAAGCCCAGGACAAGTGGGGAGAGGCTGGGAGACCTGGGCTTTTTCAGCCTGGAGAAGAGAAGGCGAAGGGGAAAGCTGTACCTGCTGTCCTCCCCTGCATAATGGGCTACATTAGAGAGAAGATGGAGCCAGAGGTGTATAGTGGTAGTGTGCAAGGCAGGGGACACAAGCTGCAGCAAGGTAAATGCAAATGAAATATAAGGAAAGTAATGCTCACAGGAAGGTGAAACACAAGGGCAGGTCACCCTGTAAGGCTGTGAAATTGCTGTCCTGGGAGGCATCCAAAATCTGGCTGGACATGGCCCTGTGCAACCTGAGCTAGATTCCAGGCTGATGCTGCTGTGAGCAGGTGGTGAGATTGGATGACCTCCAGAGGTGCCTTACAACCTAAATTATTCTACTTTTCTAATAAAAATGACTGTGAAACCATGCTCTCAGGAGTCCCTATCTCCACTTGCACTGCAGGTTTGCACCTCACCCTGCAGAGAAATGTCCCTCTGCTTTTCACCTCATGACTCCAGAGGCTTTTCCCTGAAACACTCAGCTGCCCGGGAAGGTGTCTTCTCCCTTGTCCTCTGGCATGCCCCAGCAGAGCCAGCACAAGGCAAGCAGACAGCCACCCTCCTGGCTGCCCAGACGCAGGCTCTGCCGGTGCGCAACACACAATATGCACACTGGGAACAAACAAATCTGGTGGACCATCTGCCGTGCTCCCAGCACGCCACAGCCACGGCAGGCGGCGTGCACCCCTCCGTGATGCTGCCTGGGCTCAGGCTTGCAGCACTACACAGGACTGTGCTTTTCTCCTCGGAGACTTCAAAAGTTTCCAGCGCTGATTGTGATCTCAGTAGGGATCCATGTGGCTGCCTTGATTTCTCTAGATCTGCCTGTAATTAAGACCTGCTAATGATATGCTTTTTAAAAGCCTACGTGGGAGGAGAGAAGGAAAATGCTGAACCTTGGAACAGGCAAACTTGAATGGGCTATTTCAAAATTAGGAGTAAGTTGCTGCCAAAGAAACACTTGATACTGTCATTTTCCTTCACGTATCTCCATTAAGATGGTAATTTTTCAGATGTGTCCTTAGTGGGGCGTTCAAGCAGGTGAGATTTAACTCCATTTACTTCCTTAGAGATGCAAGAAGCATGACTGCGGGTGTCTAAAGAGGTCTGATTTTTTACTGTCTAGCCTCAGGACAAGATAAAGCATCTCCAAAGATAAACTTGCGTGATTGCAGTGGGGAGAGCTGTCTCTGATTATTGACAAAATCTTTTAGCACAGAAGAACAGAGTTTGGAAAATGTTCAAATGTGTGTTAATTTGTTTTGTACATTTATATTTTTTTATTATCTGAGTAGACTTATGTTCTGCTTTCTTGTGCCATGAATAAACAATATATGTGAGTGGGTCTGAGAGCAAATGTTGACAGTTCTCTACCTTTTATCTGGGCAAATTTCATTCCTCTCTGTGTCTGTTTGCAATTGTTCCTTCCGGAGACCCATAAGGAAGAAAAAGATTCAGTGAACCTGTTGTTTCTATGCTCTAAAATTATGTGGTCTGAACATATTCAGTGTTAGATCTTTGTTTTGATAATGGTTGGTTCTTTCACCAAAGAAAAGCCCTAGGTTTCTGCAGATTCAAAATGTCTGCACACCTTTTGCCCCGCACTGTGAGACAGATGATCCATAAAAGATTTAAACCCTGGAAACTGCCCAGGGGGTGCCAACTTCTGCACATGCTCTGTGGCAACAGCTTTTTCTTTCGAATCCCTCCTTAAAAGGCACACCACCTCTGCCAAGATGCCTTTAGATCTCCCTGAAATGGCTAGGAAATTGGAGACTGGTCACTTACAGAAATACCTGTCCCAGCAGACTGAAAACTAGCTTATTCTTTGGCTTGATTTTAAACCCCATAAGTCTACCATCACCTGTGTGTTAGGCTGATTGCTCCAGCATTTGCATTGTCTTCTCTTCCCCCAGAATCTAATTTTTTTGTCCCATTCACCATCTGTAATGATTATCATGTACTTAGTCAGGCTAGAAACAGATAGTACGGGTACTGCATGTGATAGAACCTGGGACTCTTGGATGGGCTGTCACGTTCCAGGTGACTCAGTGGGACACATTAGCTGGAAATTCCTGCAGTTAGGAAATGTTAGGACGAAGGTGGCCGTGCTGTGTTTTTTGGCCAGAGGCGGGACTGCTGGAGTCCTGCTCAGCTGACACTGATTTGATGTTAAAATTCTCCAGAGGCAAAACTGGAGCTCCCCTGTTCCTGTACCCGTCTGCTGCATCCTGCAGCCCCTGGGCTGCATTCTGCCTCCCCCTCCTGTCACATCTGGTGTCTTTATACCAGTGATAATGAAAATATTGAATCAGCCTACACCCAGAGCACACCCCCGGGAAAGCCCAATTTCTCCTTAACGCTGGATCACTAAAACCTTTGAAAATGGTTTCCAATCTTGCACCAATCCTGTAGTGCATATTTCTGTACCTTATGTAAGAATATACCATGTAAGACAATAACGCCTTACTGAACCTAAATATAACCTAGCTATTGCTTAGCTAAGCTGTACTTTAGCTCAACTATTTCCTAATGACAAGGCTTTTTACTCTGCCATTGGAGGGGATTACGTTGGTCTGATGTGGTTTGTTTTTGACAAAACTATTTTCGTTTTGTCATCCTGCTTTTTTTCTTGCTATTTATCGTCTTGTTATTTTTTAGATGCTTTACTAATATTTCCAGCATTTTTCCAAGAACTGGGGTTGGGTTGAGTGACCTTTAATTCCCTAACTCCTTTTTTTCTCTTTTTTTTTAAAGAAAGATACTTTTTATCCTTTTCCAGTGCTCTGAAAATTTATTGCTCTTTTCTTTTTTTAATGTTGGTTTGGTTTCACTTAGAAGCACAGAGTCTCCTCTGCCCCTTTGCAGGGGGCTAGAAAGGACCTGGGGAGCTCAGAGGGGCTTTGGGGTGTCCGTAGCTGGGGTGGGGAGCTGGGAAAAGCTGTATATGGAGGGAGATGTGTGTGAGGGTGACTCACACTTTTTCTCTCCACTTCCCCAAACTACTACTTGAGTAGGAAGTACACAAAAGGGTAAAGACAAAGTTGTGTCTGTTTATGTAGAACTCATGATAATTGAGGCTGGCAGCGTTAACCACTCCAACTGAAGGTTTTTAATTAGTAACAGATTAACCACCATGGAAATACACCTTAATAGTCACCTTCTGTTCTTGATGTGTACGCGCTTCACTGACCCACTGTAATCAATGAATCAAAGGTAAACAATACGTATTGTATTGCCAAGTATAGAGTTTTCCAAAGGATTTACTGTTTCCCCCAGATAGAGAGTGCTGCTGGTTGGTCTACCAACAAACAGCGAGAGGCAGAGGATGATGAGCTGGACTGAAGGGGGAACCAATCCTGCTCCTGCAGGTATGTGAGGATCTCCTGCATCAATTGTCATCTCTCCGATGCGGAGCACAGCCTTAGGAACAGCTTGCAGTGAAATAAAGAGAAGTAATACTCACCTTTTGAATGTGAGACATGAGTTTATGAAGAAGTACTTGTAGATATGAACTGTTCGTAAGAGCATTGTCCCCTGAACAGACAAATCTTGGACACTTTTCACTGAGCAAACGGGACTGTTCTTGCACTCTTGGCACAGGAAAACATCTCCCAGTACTGTTGTGGAAAGAGCAGAAAGACCACGCACCATCAGGAGGTCCAAGCAGACTGGCAGACCTGTCCCGCGCATTGCTGTCTCAGCAACGGATAACTTAGGCATAGCGGTTCGCTCTCGTCTCTAATTAAAAGAAAGCAAAATAAAATAGATCTTGTTCTGGCAGACAGCTATCTGTCCTTGGTCTAATCCAAGCAACTCATGAGATGACGCTGTGGATTGAGTGGGCACAGCAGAGCAGGAATTGCCTTGCTGAGCTGAGCTTAGACCTTGGGTGGGAGCCGGTGCTGATGCTCGCACCAAGCAGGCACAGAGAGAGAAGTCGCAGCCATCCCTGGAGTGTATGAAGGTTCTTAGCTAGGAATGATGCATTATTATCTTATTTTTCATCAAAACAAGAAGCAAGTGCCTGGGTCTGGGCTTATGTAGGTAGGTAGACCCTTCCTAAGGTATGTATGGGACGTACCCAGAGGTATGTCCAGGCATTGCTCACCTGCTTGGAACAGCACAGTTTCACTTCCCAATAATTCCCAACAAGCATGGGCTGCTTTGTTGAATACTTTGGTCTCATTCATTTCCCTGAGTAGGTCCATTAGCTCAAGCCAATTGGACAATTACACAAACATTTGCCACTGCTCAGAAAAAGAAACCTACAATAAAGATTAAAGCATTTAAGTGACTGTATTGTTTAAAATATTATAGAATACTTTGCATGCATGTAGACGAGTCTTTATTCACAACCACTAAAAGTTGCTGTTTGCATTGATAAGGAGACTGGTAGCAATATCTGGCATTTGTACGCATAATTAGGGTAACCTAGTGAAGATTTTGGCACAAGTTTAGTTTCACTTCCTTGTATTTATGACATGCTTAAACCAGTATCAGCTTACACACACTACATAATCGCCCATCTGCTCTAGAAATGTTGTGCGGTGAAAGTTATTAGTTCCCTACGCTCAACTTCAAGCTTAAAATATATTGTGGTGATCTGTTAAACCCACAGAAAAGTATGGAAGCACACATGGGAAAGAATGGGCAGAAAAACAGCAAGGTTCAGTCTAAAAGATGTGTGAATAGTTTCAGTGAAATTTAGTATGGAAAAGATTCAGTATGAACATTTACTGAAAACATAAGTAACAATGATTGATGACTGAATATTAGTATCTACTCCATTTCCCCATGGTGCATAAGACTTTTCCCTGTACATAAGTGATAAATAAAAAAGAAAAATCTCTCTGGGAAGGAGGTGAACTTGATGATCTATAGCATTCAACAAGAGGAAACAGATTTTCAAAACTGTTTTTGCCAGATAATTTAGTCTTATTTAATCTTTTTTTTTTAGTAAGCACAGCATTAATATAGAGCTATTTTACGGCTGGGCAGCAAACCAGTTGGTGCTGAGGACCCACTGTCTCCACTAGAATTGTTTCAGGGGAGTTTCCCTTTGGACCAGATGTCTCCCAGCTCTGAGCAGACATGGAGATCCTGGAAGGCATAGCCCCCTCCAGCTCCACAATGCCTGTTATGCCTGCCCTAAAGGCATCCCACATTTCTGACTCATATTGCTTAGTCCTCCAGTCAAGGGAAAAGTAAACTATGGTGCATAATTCAGTGTTGTATCCCCATCTAAGATATCCACAGAGAAAGGAGCAGCTGAAGGGTTACTTGTGAAATTGTTTGTCCCCATGGCTCAGAATTTCTTCTGGCAGGTTATTTTCTGTCCCCTCTCTGTTTGTGCTTTATCAGGTGGGGTGAAAAACCCATTGGCATTTCCCAGGGAAGATAATCACAGAGGAAGGCCCAGCAGCTGGCCACCGTTGCCCAGGGTGTTCATAATACATTACCCTCCTGGAGATAATGCACTTGTTTGGCGATCTGCAGGAAAATCCTCTTCCTCGGGAGTTCAGCAAAGCTTTTCTCCAGTCGGCTTCTAGCAATTGAAGATAGAAGACAGAAGCTTATGTTTTCAGTGTTTAGATGTTTGTCTTAATCTCCAAAGAGAACAAAATGTCAGATTTTCACGCTTTCTCTCTAGAATGAAAACTGAAAGAAGAGTCAGGAAATGTGTATTTTGTTTCAGCAGTGTGTACTGAAAAAAGCCATTTAATCTTTCCCAGAATAGGAAATTGAGTTTTGCTTTGCACAGATCAAGCAAGTCTTCATTTCAGTGTGACCTGTTCATGGCTCCCTGAGGGGCCATTACTCCCCATCCATGTTTTGGCTAGTTTGCGGTGTGTCCTGATGCCCAGAGATAACCCGGCCTCAGGAAGGGCCAAGGGAAGCCGCTCCGCCCTGGCAGTGGGGTGCAAGGGGGAGAAAGAACTCATCTGGGTACCACAACTCACAGGATGCACTGCACTTGGTCAAATGGATGCAGAAACATGCTGCCAGCTGATACCAGACAAAGCATTTTGGTTTGATTTTCCTGAGTGAAGTCTTTGCCATTTTATACCCATATCCATACATTTTGATGTAATTATATTGGTTTTGCTGAAAAGAATGGTTCAACTTAAATATTTTTCACTTGTTCCCTGGTATTTTTATCAGCATCTGGACTACATTTGGAGATTGCACTGTTATATTTGGGAGGATTACACAAACCTGAATGCTGTTTTTCTACTGGACCTTCTCCATTGTGGCATATTTTCTGCAGAATCAAAAATACTGGGACATTCTGAAAAAAATGAAGCACCTATAGTTTATAATGTTCTTATCAAATTTAAATAATATTTTGCCATTACCTTTGTATTTGTTCTACCTTCTTTCTTCTGACCAGAAGTACTAACTGGAACATTTGTAGAATCATAGAATCATAGAACGGTTT
>NW_009233454.1:0-852 GCF_000690835.1 Fulmarus glacialis | reverse complement strand
GTCACCTCTCTGGTGTTCTGAGCTTCCCCCGCTAATGTGGAATGTGGCTGGCACCCGGTGTCACCTTGCTGTCACCCGGTGTCACCTGGCTGCCACCTAGGTGTCCCCATCACCCCTGGGTGTCCCCGTCACCCCCGGGTGTCCCTGTCACCTCTCGTGGGGGGTCTCGTCACCTTCTCTGGTCTCGTTGTCACCTCTCTGGTGTTCTGAGCTTCCCCTGCTAATGTGGCTGGCACCCGGTGTCACCTTGCTGTCACCCGGTGTCACCTGGCTGCCACCTAGGTGTCCCCATCACCCCTGGGTGTCCCCGTCACCCCCGGGTGTCCCTGTCACCTCTCGTGGGGGGTCTCGTCACCTTCTCTGGTCTCGTTGTCACCTCTCTGGTGTTCTGAGCTTCCCCTGCTAATGTGGCTGGCACCCGGTGTCACCTTGCTGTCACCTGGTGTCACCCGGCTGTCACCTGGGTGTCCCTATGTGTCCTGGGGGTGACATTTGTTCCCCTCGGTCCTCGTTGTCCCCCCGGCTCTGCTCAGAGCCACCCCTGTCAATGGGAGCGTCACCCGCTGTCACCTGCTGTGTGTCTCTACCGCTCCCAGTGTCACCTGGCCAACCCTGTTGTCACTTGGGTGTCACCCGTTTGTCACCTCCCAGATCTTCCTGCCCCACCCCAGGGTGACACAACTCCCCCCTCCAGCCCCGAGTGTCACCCACTTGATGTCACCCATCCATCACCCCTTAGGTGTCCTTGTCCCCATTGCACGGTGACACGGCACCCAGTGTCACCCGTCCGTCACCTCTCAGCCCTCGTGGCTGCCCCACGGCTGCCCCACACCCCTCAGTGTGTAGCACCCC
>NW_009233453.1:0-8282 GCF_000690835.1 Fulmarus glacialis | reverse complement strand
CCTCCCCTCCCCTTCCCCTACCTCTTCACTTTTATCTGTGTCATTAGAAGGATTCTTTTGGCATACTAAATTGGTTTGACCATTTTGGTCTGCTAACCATATTTTTCATGAAAGGTGCATCCTTTACAATAAAAGCAGCAGAACTGGCTGTTAAACAAGCAGCTAATTCCTCTATAAAATATTTGGTTGTCCCCTAAGTAAATTAATTAAATCAACATATTCACTGAATAAGGCAGCAATCTCACAAACTCTGCAGCAATCTCACTCAAGTCACTAGCAGTGTCAAAAAGCACCAAGTTAGAAAAAATATTCCCTGTGGGCTAAAATCTCAAACATACTCGGGTATATGCCTATCTAAATATCAAGTTTCTACTACAATCCCTATAATCAGTGCCACCTACTTCTGCTTAAAGTCACGTTTCTGCTGTCAGACATGTGTAAAGTCAGTGCTGCCTTCAAGTCAGTAAGCTGCTCAGAGCTCAGCTCAACCTGAAGCTTAGACAATCCTCTAAATCACTCTTGCTGATGGCCTGAATCAATAGCAGGTATCGAATACACCTAAAGATACAATCTTCCCAAAGCCCTGCCGAACATCTGATTGCATTACCCCAGAAAAGTTATATATCTAAACCATAATAATTTTCCACTGTAATTGTGAAAACAAGGGAGGATTCCTGCCTAACCAGAGCTAGACAAATGACAGACCTGTTCTTTCCCTGCAGTTCAACCCTGGCTTGCCTAAGGCTGTTGCCTGCTGAAAAATCTTAGCTAAGTCTAAGGAGCACAAGAAATTATCATGTGAAGTTTCTGATGCCTGAGACCTTTGTTACAATATGCTCCAAAATGTGGTTCAGAAATATGCTCTGTGATCTTCATTGGTCATAAATTGCACTCTGCCTGACAAATGGTATAGCTACTTATTTGAAATATTTTAAAAGTCTCTATCATTTCACTTGTTTTTGCAATTAAGGTAGGTCTACAGATCTTTTGGTTCAAAGGTACTCCCCCTCTACTCAAATATAAAACTTGTATATTCTGATGCTGAAACATACTGCAGGCTATTGTGGCACTCCAGTTAGGTGAAGAGAACAGATTGGCCCTTTTTCACATTTATTGCTATTTGTTTGAAACTCTCCTGGCATTTTACAGGCAATAGAGAAAGCAATGAACCTTATTTTCTGACAGATCTGCAGTTTTAGGGGCTTTGTTTGTTTAAAAGAAAGGTTTGTCCTTTGTAAAAGAAATGATAATCATACATCTTTTCTACTATGTTCTGGCTGTTGGTTCCAACTTACACAATGAAGAATCCAGATGTGGCAGAAACTTGCAAGTTATTAAATTTTTTTCTTTTCATGTAAGCCTTGCATTTTAATAAATCACTCCTTGATGAAACTCAGGAGTTGCTGGTCAATCAATAGATACATCATATCAAGCAGGAAACTTTTTAGGAAATGCTATACACTAATAAAGTCATGGGTTTTATAAGTTTCCAGAAGAGATTTGGATCACAAAAAAGTGCTGTTCTCCAAGCAAGTCTTAAAATAGTCTTAACTTATCAGATGTCCTCCATGAATCTTGGACATTTAAAACTCCTGTAGGAATCTAGGTTTTTTCAGCTGGGAACTGGTTAAATTACAGAAAGCTCTCAATTTACTAAATACCTGATAATTGTATCTCATCTGATTAAGCACCGTTGTTTCATGGTTTTGTATCCCATTTTCAGTGTAGAGCATGATCAATTAATTACTCTTTTAAAATTATTTGCAACATTGGCAAAAATTGAAAAACACTTTGCCTCAAAACTGGATGAAAACATATTGGGTTTAAGAGACAGAGAATACCGGAAGAGGGAGTGGAGGTGTGACAAAGTTGACCAAGCACAGTTTGGTTGTTAATGCTGTGTTTAATAGCACTCTCAGCTATTAAATTCTGGCAACCAAAGAGTTTACCTGTAAGTCAACTGTAACCTTTAATGTGAACAAATATAAACCAGACAAGGTCTAAGCTAAGAAGTAGATCAGTACTATTTACCTGGAGCTGCCAGAAAGTGGCATCAATAAATCTTATACTTCAGTTGATTTAGCATGATGCCTTTCTTTGTGTCAAAATGAAATGAGCTTTGTGAGATACTTGGTTTTTAAGGTATTTGGACATAAGCTTTGTTTCCCTGTTTTTGTTTTGTCCTCAGAAAAAAAGCTTTAGTGTGTGTGTGTCTCCATATGAACTAAGTCAGGCAGAAAGTACAAACCAGTGATTTTGAAACAGCAGCAGTCTCTCCTGCAAATGACAGGACGTGGGGACATATAAGTCTCTAAAGACGCACAGTCATCTACAAGCACTGCACAGAATTCTTTAATGATTGTTCACTGCAGTTATATACTTGATATGATGACTCAAAAGAATGATTTGGTGAATGGAAGAGTAGACTCACTAAATAGACTGATAACATCAGAAAATCGTTAAGTTCCAAGGCAGAACATCTAAAATTGACTTGAAAGTTATTTGGCATGCTTCCTAGTACCATACACTCATGTAGGATATTAAAGAAATTAAAACAGAGTAATTCATAAAATAGATTGTGAGTTTAAAAAAAAATCACAGAATGGTTGGGATTCTTGACATTATGAAATCAATGTAAACTATTCCAACACAAGAACTGCCCCAAACCTTTCAAACTTAGGGTGTGTTGTGGGTATTCCCAGAGCATCCAGTGAGATTTTACCTTCTCAATAAATTAAAATATTATTAAAGCTGCACTAATTATCTGTATGCTTTCACTTGCAGATGATTATACTCTTTAAAGCAAAATAGCAAAAAGGACACTTTGCTGTGTCAGGATAATAAAGTCTTCATTACACTCAACTCTAGTCCAATTTTTCATCTTCTTTTTTTTTTTTTTTTTTTTAATGGGGAAAGCTATAGAAATCTTTGCTAATGTTAATAGGCAGCAGAGAGACTTAAAATAAGCATGTACCCTAAGGATACACATTAAGGAACAAACTCATGCATTTTTTACCCTGGAGGAGGTGTTAGGTTTGTTGGTCACTGATTCAGCAAGACTGAGATAGAAACAGGTGACCTGAACACTGACTCTTGCAATAGCTAGAGAGAGAGATTTAAGGGGAGCTGGTTAACCTTTACAATACTAACTACTATATAAAAATTGCTTTAACAAAACTCTGCTTCCTGAAGTTGATGGCATTCAGTATCTTTCCTGTACCAGGGCATCCTCCTTCCCTTAAAAGCTGGAATTTTGGTCTCTAGCAATGGCTCAGACCTATTTTTTTTTTTTTCCTTTTTTTTTTTTTTTCCTGCTCAAAGGCTGGTTTAAAAGGCTAACAAGAGGGAACAACTGCCACATTGCTGCCAAGAATATTAATTGACTATTTATGGTTGAAGTGAACACTGGGACCTACATGTCCCGGGCATGCTTCCTACAGCTCTCTTCTGTTTCTGGGGGCAAGAGAAGTGTTTTACTCACAAGTATTTTCATGACTTCTACAGGATCCTGTGAGGATAAAGTTAAAAGCATTTCTTTTTGCCCCCTTTTAAGTTAAGCTTCCTTTCCACTTGGGAAATTGACATTTCTTCCCTCGTCCATTAACTTCGTCAGGTTTCTGAAAAGATGCTGGTGAAAATATGACCACAAGCTCTCCCCTCATTCCCTTACGGCCTCACATGATATGTGAGAAAGTATGTGGATGGTCTTGTGAGATATTCCTTCCTTAATAACTCTGCTTTGGGGGCAGACAGGAAATAAAATAAAATTGAAATCTACCTATAGCTATTTTAGGTTCCTGGAGCCTCTAAATCAACATACATAATGGTCTGGACAATGCTTTTTAGATAAAACTGTCTATTTACTCATTATGATCTTCATTTTTTTAGAGGAGAAAAATGGCTGGAAAATGAGTGAAGCAAAACCTTCTGTCTTTTTTCTGATTTTGACATCGTAATACCAGGGGTGTTAACTTACCTGTTCCACAGTAGAAAGCAGTGGTTGGGGTAACATTTTGGAAGTCCTCACTTCAGAAGTATTTAAGATCTTTCTGAAGAACCACTAGAACTGAGACTCAGAAGCCCCTTGAGTATAGTCATCAGCAAATTATTTGTTGACAGAGCTTGTACTGGAAAACTGGTTAAAAAACCAAACCAAACCAAACCAAACCAAACCAAACCAAACCAAACCACATCAAACCAAACCAAACCACAACACTCTGCTGGTTATGAGGAATTCAAACAATAGTTTTGTATGAATAAAAGATAAAAGGGTAAAAAATAAAATATTGAAATAGTTCATTCTGCTAGTTCCAAAACACTGTTTTTTATTCACGTAGAACTGAAATTACTTTGATGAACAGAAGTATCCCTAGGAAACCTAATTAAGCAATCTAGTCTCATCTTCTCCACTTACCTAATTCAGAAGAGGTCCTTTGACCAATTTTTCTCACTGTCTCAATGATTTCTTTTAATATTAGTCTATAAACAGTTTTATATGAAGTAAAACAGATTCAACATAAGCTATGCAAACAACTCAATATCTCTTACAGCCCGATTGGTAGTTGCTGTAAGGAAGAAGAAGGCTTCAAAGACAGAAATGTAGGCTTTGTACTGGGTGTCCAATATCCCATTCTAATAGGATAAGCACTTGGTTGGAAGTGGAAAGGGAGATCAGCTACATATTTCTCGTGTGGCATGGGGTCTATAGCACTAAAACTTAACCATGTAGACCTAAACTTTTGCTTTTGCTAGAAATGCCCAGGGAAAAAAAAAAAGGTGCCACAAATCGTTAGCTTTTAAATGAGTTCATGTTCAAGAAACAAAGTTTGGCGTGAACCTGAACTGGCCTTTTGTTTCTCTTTCATTCTTCTTAGGTCTTCCTGAAAATTTTTACCACAAAGCTAACTTATATCACCAGTAGTCATCATTCTCATTTTCCAGAGGGAGAAAAAAATTCCTTTATTTTCCTGTATAAAATTAACATATATAAAATCTGATATTTTTAGGTCTATTTTACTTAAATATTGATATAGCTTCAACTTTTTTCATCATAGGAAACCTCAAAGTACTGGGCTTTGCATTTGGACTAGACAGTGGTGAATCTTACGGTCTTTCTCAGTTTCACCAAGCAGTGAATTCCATCATTTTATTCTAATCTCCAAAAATATGATGACTCGCCTCCTTTCTCATGGAGTTAGGTAGTTAAATTCTGAAGGTCAGAGTAACCCTGGCCCTGCTTAGTCAGAGACTGGAAAGCACTAGATGAAACATTAAATGTGACTCAGTGTTCTTTCTATAAGGAGCTAGTGCCAAGAGCAGAACAGTGGGTGTAGGTACTTATCGTGTTCAGGCTTCAGTAAGCTTCATCATGATAATTAATTCATGAGATAAGGAAGGTATACATGATTAAGGTCATTTCACCACCAAACAAAAAGTGAGATGAAGTCTCTTAGTCCTGGTGTTCATGTATAGGTTGCTATTTATAAGCCCAGGTTCAGAGGGAAGTCTAGAAACCAAAGGCTGTTTTGATGATTTGTGCGACATGTCTTCAAATGAAGAGGCGAATATGATGGAAAGCTCCCCAGGGGTTTTCTTCTGCCTGCGGGCATAACCTCTTTCTTATTTGGATTTAGTTTCAATTAACTCCTCATCAGCTATGTGCTGAGCTCAGCCAGGCACCAGACCAGGCAGCAGTCTTCATAAGTTGTGACAAATAAACAGATTTGAATACAATTTGAATAATGTACCAAGCGCATCATATCCTAGCTTTTCTTCCATGTTTGATTGCTAACCATGGGTATGCTGATTCAACATTACATTGCATTTTTGCATGGTCATTTATGCTCCCACACAGTGTCTGCAAAAATGTACCTTCTCTAATCTGATTATAATTTGCATTCCTTTTTTCAGTGGCAGTGAATGGATCTCTAGACATTTGGTTTATATGTTTTTATGGTCTACATTGTTTTACTTTCTACCTTTCTTTAGGTTTGCTAGGTAACATCTAAATCACTGTTTCCCCAAGACATGTAAATCACTTATAACCTGTACAGTCAGCAACTATATCTATATTTATTAATGTAAAAGGGTTTGACCCAGGTGACTAATTTAAATGCAGCCATAAAAAAAATGTTTATCCAGAACAAGGTACCTCTTAGAATGTATTTGAAAACTACCTGGAGCTGACCTGACAAAAGGAACGTCTTTAAATTTTACCTCTAGCCATGATCTGATATTAAAATACATTTTATGTACTATCACTTGAAAGCCAGCTTCTGTTTTACTTTCACAGGTTTTTTTGGTATGTCAGAAACTGTGATAAAAGACACTGCCTAGGTTGAAACTGTCTTCCAAAAAACCCAGCATCTCATTCAAGACGACCGTGGTGATGAGACAAGCCTTTTAAAAACAAGCCCAATACTCTAACAGAAGGGTGCCTTAGGGTACCTTGGTGATCCTTATTCTAACTAACTGCTTAATGGAGTGGGAACCTAGATATTCATAGTATAGGAAAGAGATCTATCTCAGAAATTACTTCAGAAGTCCTGTTATGTACCTATCATGTTCCTACAGGTATTGTCCATTCATAATTTTGCGTGAATCTGTCAGAATTCTGAGAGAAGTAATTACAGAATTCCTCAGTACACGTAGGCTTGTTTTTCTTTCACTGGTTAACACCTGGGAAGGTCCTAAGGAACTTATGTGGTATCCAGTTTCTGCTTACATATCAAGTAGGATGCAGCGAAGTTATTGAGCTGGGTCTATCATTTAGGATGCAGGGAAGTTATTTGCAGAGGCCTATCATACAGAAGATAGTCCTTCTCAGGAAAATCAGAATGAAGATGGGAACAACATGTCTCCATCCAACAACACTTATTTTAGTAAGTAGTCTAAGATACCGCTTCCCTCCAAACAGTAAGTTCTTTTCGTTATACTCATTGTACAAGTTAATATTGACATGGTATTGTAATAATGCTAACAATTTCCAAGTGTGTTTGTTACTGCGGGAAAGGGTTTTTTTTCTCCCTTTTAGATATTACAGAAGAATGCAAAAGAGTACAGACTGAGTTTTTTACTGGCTTTTGTCTAACATAGCAGTGAGGATATTGCATGATGAAATGTTGTCTAAGAAAAACTTAAAGCAAGCACTGAATGTTACAGCTTGTCTTTGAGAATTCATACAGACCAGATGACACCTTAGATTCCTGCAGAAGGTGTCTTGAGGAGGATCCCTATTGATATCCTGTTAAAAGGTCATTTTCTAAGCAATGTGTAGCAATTCAATGTATTTCTATCATGAAGGGAAAGAAAGAAGCAGTAAAGCTTTAAGTTGTATGTTTTTCTTTCTTTTTTTCTTTTTGGTTACAATTATAGTGTTCGCATAAGCAAGGGGGAAAGTAGATGAAATTAGCTAAGAACAAGTATGGTATCTACTAAAAGTGGTAAATATCAGTAGCCAAGTGGCAGAGCAGAATCTAGCTACTGCAGGACTACGGATATACTTTCTTTTCTAGGTCTGGTAGTGCTCAGTATTTTCATTAATAACCAGGATAGTGAAATAAAGTGATGAGAAAATGTTAAAATGACATTGGTCAGGAAGCGGACTCAGACCCTTTGGAAGACAGCCTCAAAGTTCAAAATTATCTCTGCAGTTTGCCATGATCATCAGTTGTGAAGTCCTGATACTAATGATAATACCAAACGGACAGTAGTTACTAGGTAGACAAGCAAACGAGAGCGAGATTCCACTAAGAGGTAGCTAATGAGCACTGGTGGCAATGGAAAGGCCTCTGCTGGGTGTTATACATTGATTTCACAATGGCACTTAGGAAAAATGTAGAATCAAAATGACACCATCAAAATCACAAAAAAATTTAGAAACTTTGAATGTGAAGACAGGTTAAAGGAATTTGCCTCTGATTAGAAAAGACTGCAACAGAATTTTCCAATATAAAAGGTCGCTATTAATGAGCATGATCAATTGTTCTTTATGTCCCCTGAGTGCAGTACATTAAGTATTCAGCTTAATTTACAGCTAAGAAAATTTTGGATAGATCAGGAAAACACGCTTCTAACTGTAACGATAGTTAAAAGTCAGAACAGGCTGTTTCATAGGCTATAGAAACAGTATAATTTAAAGCTTTAAAAGAAATCATACAAGCTTCGGTCAGGGACAGTCTGGCTGTACTTGAATTGTCTCAAAACAAAGAGATAAATGACCTTTTGAGGTGAGGGTTGTGGGTTGTGGGTTGTGGTTTTTCTCGCCCCGCCCCCGCCCCCCC
>NW_009233452.1:0-2815 GCF_000690835.1 Fulmarus glacialis | reverse complement strand
GCCCCCCCGTTACTCAAGTTCTATGTGGGAATTCCTCTGAGAATGTATTCATAATTAGCACTTGTCCTTTGTGGCCTTACCAAAATCTGCTGTTATTGATGCTACAAAAAATACAAAAATCTTTTTTGCTTTTGTCTCCAGCTGAACTGTCCTTTTTCAGGGAAAAGTTAGAACATATGAGCTCAGACTGATGGATTATCTGACCCAGTACCTTGTCTGCATCAACAGTTAATTTTTTCTATATAAGAATAAGACATGGGAAGCTATATTCTTCTACTTAATGCTCTCTCAATCCCCAACTGTTTTCTTTACAGGAAATACCTGATTCTGTATTTCTTTTACATGAACTCATCTTCCTTTCTCCCCCTGAGTTTGTGTAAATTTCCCCATTATTGTCAAGGAATGGCACAGGTCTGCTTCAGCTTCTGAAGAACTGCCTCCTCCTTCTTGTTTTGAATCAGGATCTGACTAACTTGGTAGTCTGAGATTTCTAGTACCTGTGGCATAAGATGCAGTGAACAGTTAGTACCTGCGCATAGTCTAGACATCATTCATAAATTCGTAGGGCTCTATTATATCTTTAGTTACCACTTTTCCACACTCAAGATCCCTGTATTATTTGTATTCTTCTTCATATCGATGTCACTCCATACTGTCAAACCTCCTTGTTGCTGTTTCTGAGCTTTTTTTTAAACTCAGTACAATCTTCTTGAGATGAGAGGCACAGAACTGAAAACAATGTTCAAGATGTGGCTGAATCATACATTTATTCAGTGAAAGAATGATTTTCCTCAGTAATCTCAACATCTGGTTGGCTTTTCCGCTTGCTGCTGAAATTTGAGCTTATGTTTTCACAGAATTATTTGTCATAATCCAAGATCCGGCTTGTGATCGAGAACAGTCAATTCAGAGCCAATTGTTTTGTTAAGTTTTCTTGTGCATATTTGCGTGCTGTGTCTCCGTGTGTGTACACATGAACGTACATGAATCACTTATCTACATTGATTTTAATCTGAAATTTAATTTCCAAATATTTTCCTTTTGAACCTTCCTAATGAAATAAATGTGGTGTCATATAGCTTATAGAGTTATATAGTTTCCCTTATACTCCAATTTTTGGTGAATAACTAGAAAGTAATGGACAAAATCCATTTTGAGTTAAAATTAATAAATTTAATTGAATTTTTGTTGGATGTTGCAATCTCTATCTTCTGCCCCAGAATGTGATTCACATGTCTTCCTCCTCCTGCTGGACTGAGTCAAATCCTACATTCAGCCTTCAGTGAAAGCGTTGCTAAAATCTGCAGCAGCACCCAGCTTTTTTTTTTTCTTTTTTTTTTTTGACATTATTTGCCATTAATTAATCTCATTTGCAAACTCCTAAAAGTACAGATGTTAGTATTTAACGCAAATATTTAGAAAGACTAACAAACTTTCAGGATAATCACACTCCCTTCACTTACGTACTTTTTAGATATACGCTGTCAACTGCACAATTCTAGTACTAAGTTTATGTCATTGTATCAGTTTCTCTAGATACATCATACCGCCTTCCTTTAGGGAAAAAAAAAATTATAACACAAACTCTGTAATTTAAAATATAAACCTACAAATTAAGGTAATTTAGCATAATTTTGTGAAATTTAGGATTTATCATATTCTTTTTATAACCAGAACTTTTCTTGTTTCTCTCTTTACCTTCCATTTCCATTTCTTCCCCTCCCCTTTTTCCATCCCCCGGCTCCCCACCAATAGTAACTCATCTTTTCCTTCCTCCCCTCCCAATTTTTTACTAAATATATGCCTAAATAAGCTATGAGTATCTTAACCTGTTTTCATAAACCTACTAAGCCTTTTAGCCAAAACACATTCCACATTACAGAACGTGCTCTGAAATAAGCCATCTGTTACAAGATCTATCAATGTAAAATGTTTGTGAAAACTGTAAGCATCAAAAAGAAAAAAGGTATTCTAGTACTTAATTGTAACCCATGGTTATCTGCCTGCTGTGGTAGTATAAGGGAATGTCAAAATACAACATAAATTTGACATGTGTTTACTATAAGTTTTCTTAAAGGATATTTTCAGGATGATAACATACAAATGATCTTATTTTATAAACAAAATAGTCTATGTCCCAACTCCCACTTGGAAAACAAATACACTATGTCATAAGCACAAACAACCCCAAACTGAAAAGCTATCCATAGGTAGAAAATAACCTGAACATAAGGCGGAAATCTGTCAAAAATGAAGAAGGATCATAAAGACTTTCTGAAGACAAACAGGGAAAATGTGCTGACACAGAAATTTGCTGAAGTGTTGTCTCCCTAAGAATTTATGTATTATTTGAAGAATTTGAAACCAGGCCAGTGTGTCAAACAGTGTCACTCCAAAGACGATATTACAACTCAGTTCCAATGCAGAGCTCCTTAGCTTATGGCTTGAAGGGCTGTGAAGCCAGCTGAGTATGTTCTTGTGTCCATCTCCAGGACGCTCACCAAATGTCAGCTGTCACATAATGGATGTGTTTTGGGGTGGGAAAGTGAGGGGGAATGCAGCCTTATCTGAGACCTTTGTAACAGGGAAACATGGACCCCTGGAGTGACCATATGCCACAGATTTTATCTGTGTCTGTTCCACTGAAATCATAACCAAAAAGCAGGTAATAAGGACTGTGTGATACCAGATTTTACCCTAAGATGCAGGTATCGACCTAGTTCCAAAAGGGAAGTAACAGCTTTCATATAATGAATGCACTGGTGCATAATTTAAAACATATCTATATTATATTTTAACTTTGATTTTATATACC
>NW_009233451.1:0-1439 GCF_000690835.1 Fulmarus glacialis | reverse complement strand
TTTCCAATCTTTATGATTCTATGATTCTAATATAATTCCCAATCTGTTCATGTCCTAATAACCCAGTGGGCTAAAACATTGAGGAAAATAAGTGTATCAGGATATCAAAACTCAGTACTGTTTCAGTTTTAATTTCACTGGAAGTTCTTTATAAAGATGGGAAAACATTGTATTTGTCATTCACCTCAATTTTTATTAGCAACAAATTAAACCTTTGACGACTTGGAAAGATGATCTGGAAGACTCCCATATTTCTGAAGTACATTAATGTTAAGTTGCTTTTGTTGGTTCTCGGAAAGTTGTTTTGTAAAACAATGACTCATGAATCTTGAATGCATTCAGTGATTTTAGTAAGAAGTTGATATGGTATTTATTTCACATTTATATCAAAATACGGTACCACTCAAACTGGTTAGAGGAGACATGTCTATATTCTAATTTGTAAGCATCTCTTTTCTTCAGAAATCTAGAATAGTTTTAATACATAGCATTTTTTTTCTGCTATGAGTAAATTAAAATCAGAATGATAATTAAAAAAAGATTAAAAAGTAATCTAACATGATGTGATATATGCTAATAAGTAAACAAATAAAATTCAGATATGAAAAATAATGTCAAACAAATATATAACAAATAATTTTTTCGAGATATCTTTTCATACAAAAATATTAACATTGCAACCATTTTCTGTTTCTTACACTTTTTACTATGTCTTGCTTTTCAAGACATTCTTAGTGAAATTTTTGAGAACATGATCTGAAATTTCCTTATTAAAATTTTTGATTAAATTATTTTAGCAAATGACAATTCAGTAAAATACTTTGGAGAAATAGATTAAGGGTGTAAAGAACAATACAAAACACTTTATCTATCTTTCAAAAATAAAATGTAGTCTTCAAATATTCTAAATGTTCTTGCCACTTTCGATAAGTTCTTACCAAAAATATTTAATCAAACTTGTAGACCTTGGATCAAAATCCAATATTTTTCCTGCCCCAACATTATGCCTTGTGGTTAATGTAATGGGGTGTGCAATGCATGCATTATGGTCTATAACTGATGTTCCTGAAGTTTTAAACATAAACTTCTGTGAATAAAGAGAGCAAAGTACATAAATGTTGACTAGAACTGATTCATATTGTCAGCAGATCTTTCCCAGAATAGAGGCAGGAATATGTGATAGAGGCTAACCTTTGGATTATGTGGGCAGAGTTTATTTTTTTTAAAGAGTAAGACAGTAAGGTTTTGGTAGTTTAAGTGAAAAATTGATATACCTTGTGTGTGCAGTATAATTGTACTAAGACTGAATCTTTGTTTTGACAAAGCATAGCTGAATATTTTTTTTTTTTTCTGAAGACTATTTATAATATGCCTTCTTTAAAAATCACAGTATAATTTTGATTTTGGATGATCCCAAACAAATTTCTCTTCATATAAAT
>NW_009233450.1:30000-36059 GCF_000690835.1 Fulmarus glacialis | reverse complement strand
CCCATTGGCCACGGGGACCGGAACCTTCCGCCGGGCCTGGCTGAGGCGCCATGTTGTGTCGGAGGCCTCGCCTGCTGCTAGCCCCTTTCTCCCCGTTAACATCCGTGCCTTTTGTTGTGTTTTTTTTGTTTCCCCCCTTGTTTTTCTGCTGTTTAGTCCACTGAAAGCAGAAATGCCCCCTACCCACAAACGAGCGGATCTTTTATGTTTTCAGGGCAGCAGCTGACCTTCTTGCAAGTCCCTGAGCTCTGTGCAGGAGGTGGCTGCGTCATGGTGGAGCTGTGGGGATGGTGTGCAGTGCTACTATGAAGGGAAAGGGGTGCGCAGAAATGCCAGGCGTAGCCCCTGCACACGCAAGGCAGGGGCGAAGGAAGGTGTCTGGCACAGGCAAAGAGTGAGGGCAGGCAGCCAGCACACCCCAGTGCGCTGTCACCTGTTTTGGATGGATGTGTTCAAGAGTTAATTCATAAAATTCATCAGTTGGGTGAGCACAGCTGATGCAGATGGGAGGTATCAGGTATAAACCACAACAGCGGTGCGTTGCTATCATTGAGTTTCAGGAGCTGGCTGGGTTGTTTAAAAAAAAAATCTGGAGAGCTTACACAGCTGCTGTAAAATATGTCAAGTTGTCCTTGGCTGCTATGGGCTGGCAAATGGGGATGGGTAACCAGGTAGAGGTGCACCTGCCAAGGTGCTGTTGTGACCTGAGAGTTCCCAGCTGGCCAGATCCATGACTTTTTGGGCATGTTTTTGTTGGCTGAGCACATGAAGTTGCCATGTTGGCACCCCAGGTTGGATCCAGCGTGAGCTCTTTCACTGTGACTTTTACTCACTATTGCATTCCAACAACAGTAGCAAGATTTCAGGTTATGCTAACAATTTGAGTAAAGAAGTTGATACTAGTAGAGTTTAGTGGTGTTAGCCATGGCCATGAACCAAACCAGGGCTTACAATTTCAGGTTTGATACCCAGGCAGACCATGTTGTTCTCTTGCCTTCCTATTTTTTAAATGTAAAAAAGGTGGTGTGAGGATTTTTGTGATTTCACTTACTTTAGCTTGGTAAGATAGCCCAAAGAAGAAAGTAGTGCATGAGGACTAAATTTTATTATTAAGTGTAAGTTTGAGGATTAACTTGTGCAGTCATTGCTGTGACAACAGCAGCAACAACAACAAAAAAATCATTGTGTAATTGCCATTCCTTCTTCCACAGACTTTTTAAAATTCCAGGGTTGCTCAAATCTGGTTGGATTTTCTTCAACCAGTTCTTTGGAGTGAGAAAAAAGCATGACATGTTTTAACCCAAGGCTGTTTTGGGACAGTTGTAACTCACTGAAAACACAGTTTTGCATGAGCACTGTTTAAGCCTAGATTACACACAGTGCTTCCAGTTATATTGTGGGCTATGTCAGATGAAATATTTAAACTGACAAAAGCCAGAAATGGCCATTTCAAAAGTTTTCATTTCTTAGCTATTAGCAATTTGCATAGAATGACAGGAAAAAAAATGATACCTATCACGAAAACAAAACTAGGTCGTCTCCAGAGACTTTGATACATTTCATGATTTACTCAGCTGCAGGTTTTCTTTTTTTCCCCACCACTTTCCATAGGCACATGCAACCAAACTTCACATTTCTCAACCTTCTGCTCTGATTGGTTGTTGTACCTAGTGCAATGTATGTATGTAAATCTTTTTAGAGCTTTAGTAATTTTCAAAGCTTCTTCAACCCCTTATTGTTTCAAGAGCAACATTTTAGCCTGAGCCTTTCATTGAGAGACATTGAAGCTTCTATTTGTCATTGTTTGATAATATTGGTCATTATTATACCTCTTGCGTGATATATACTTAGAAGGCCAAACTGTGGGCTATGTATAGGTTTCCACAGTACACTGAAGAGGTGATCCATTTTCTGTAAAAGTGGCTTGAAGCGTTTTTTTGACAGGGAACTGGATGAAAACTTGTTTTTTGGGGGAATTCCAGCAAAGAGTTGATTGTGACCTTTGATGCTCTGTAGTGTCAAGGACAGATGGGAAGATGGTATGAATCAATATATGTCAACCGCACAGATGGTACAGTCATGCCGTGTCCATATCCTGATCTCCTATCCCTTTGAAACAGAAATTAATAATCCCTTCATTATAGGCAATAGCTGCCAACCAGCTGAAAGATCAGACTGTAACTTAGGGTGAAATTCTCTGCAAGGTTTCTTCACAACAAGGAAGCTTGACTGAATGTTGATTTTAAAAAGTGGGCTTGGGATTGGTATTGACCTATCTTTGGGCACAGAAGGACCATAAATGTAGAAGGGCTGCAGGGCAGGCTGCTGCGAGGAATGTAGGGAGTACAGCACCGGCCACGGAGCATCAGTGCAGGGGAGATTTGGGGCGTGGAGGCCTTTGGGGTGACAGAGCAGCCCCACCTCTGCCCCTGGAGTGATTCTAGGGCCTGAGGAGAGTGGCTCTGCTCTGTGCCAAGCTGCTGGAGACATTAAATCATTTTCAGTGCCCTGTACAAGATGATAGCAACACATGGCTTTTGGAAATAAAATCTGGGAAACTTGGGACATTTGTCCAATAACCAGATCCTCACTGGAAGATGCTAGTGCTGCTCTTGCAGTTTTATCATGCTTTTCCAAAAGGCGCTGCTTTTGTAGACATGCAGTCACTTGAGAATTGCAGTTAATTACTGTTTATGCCTGTCTGTTTTTAAAGCTTGTAATCCCCACAGCTATGGAGAAAACCAACCAGCCAACCTAAAAAAAAAAAAAAAAAAAAAAGAAAGAAAAGAAAAAAAAAAAAAAGAAAAATCAGAACTACTCTTTAGGCTCAAAAGAGCAGAGGACAAGAGGACAACTAAGACAACCCAGTTTCTAAAGTTTCAACCAGTCTTCTGACTTGAGTGCAATCCAGCAATGGTGTCGGTTGTGGGAGTATGGATGACAATATCTGTGAAGTGCAAGCCAAATGAATGGGCTGAGATGGCTTCTTGCACACTCAGGGAACTCTTGACATGTAAGTTTTCTACGTTGCACTGTTCTAGTGGGAAAGTACCAGTTTGTCCTTGTCTTTGTTTTTAGCAGCAAACAAGGCCTGATATTAAAGGCCACAGTTTGAAGGAGAATATGTAATATAATCAGCTACTGCAACCCACCAAAACGAGTATTGGCACGCCTGCACAGGCTTCACTGGTAATGATGAATTCCGTATTCACCACATGGACTAATTAATGCACTATAACATCTCCCAGTGCAATTTGCAAGTCACAGATTGCATTAGGTGATACAAATGACTCATTTGTGAACCTGAAGGATGACCTTTGGCAGGACTAACTTCTGACCTCAGAAATATTAAAGAAAGGTTATTTCACCTTGCCATTGTCTCCAAATGCCAAAATAGCCCAATTAAAAACCTTGACATGGAACCATAGGAGCAGATGCGAGTCCTAAAGGGCATTAATTATTTTCAGTGTCAGCTGGTTGTATAACTGAGGCCAAATGAGAGTTTGGAAAGCTATTAAGCCCCTGTCTTACATGGATTGGGTCTAAGGTTTGAACTGAAAATAGCGTGTGGTTTTCATTTGGGTAAGATACACTGCGTATAAGGGCAGGTTGTCCCAGTGAGACATGTGAGCTACCTTTCTATGCAATAACTGTTAGATGATCTTTAAAAATGTACCCCTTCAGTAATAATAATCCATCATAGCTTCAATATTTATGAAATAATCATTAGTCACCATGCTGCGAGGTCGAAATCCTGTGCATATGTTCAGCATTGTTTCCTTGTGTGCTGTTCTCACCCTCCCTCCCTGGCCACTGATCTTGTTGTGTGTGCGCTTTTTTCCAAATGCGGTGACAGATGAAGATATTGCACCAAAACTAAGTTCCCATATGGCTAATTTCTACATTTGTTTTAACAACACACAGATTTAAAACAAATGAAAACACAAAGACTTGAGTAATCTTGGCGTTCTTTCCAGTGCTCTGTAATTTCTTCCTCCAGGTGGGCTTTTATTGACACATACTGAAATGCCTTGATGTGTCTTAAAAAAGAAACTAGTCAGACCATAATTCACTCAAAGACTTTCATTTGTTTGGGGCTAAACCTTGTATAACGCTCACCCTATTTCAGCCTTCTCAACCTCAACAGTTTGAACATGATTCATTTTCTTAGCTCAGCAAACAATGAAGAAAAATATATTTAAGGAGCATGAATAAGTAAGTTTGTTATTTACATCCACATCCAGAAAGGTTTATGCCACTAAAATCTGCATTGGAGGTTTTTTTTTTTATTTTCTATTTCCTCTTGCCATGGTTGTTTCAGTATTAGTCTCCAAGAAGAGCAAATGATAATGGTTCTTGGATGCCATGAAAATAGGAATAAAATAAGAATAGATAGGTCCTATTTGATAGAATAGTTGCTGATATCACCCAAGAGAAAAACTTTTAAACTTCAGTTATTTTCCCAACAGATATTTTTCCTCACCTGCTGGGGATTGCTCTTTGCCATCGTAATTCTGAAGCTCTACCAGGAGAATATTATATTTACGCTTCCCATTCATGTGACAGAGAATTAAGTAGAGGCATTTTTCTGTCCAACATGTTGGTATGTCCTTTCAGCTATGTCTCTGATGTTGTTGCTAATTGTTTAATGGATGGTTCAGTTTTACCCCACTACAGAACCTAGAAATGAAACTCTCCGATGTTGTGTGAATGAACGAAATAAGAGATTGCACTAGGAACTTTTAGCTGTGCTTTAGCTGAAGTGTTTCCTCATTAAGATGGGTCTTTAGTGCTTTTATGAAATCATAAAGAACTCGCCTTCATTATATGTAGTAAAAGATACCGCAAACTCAGAATGGAAGATTTTCCTAATCGTTTTGTGTGGTTTTGTTTAGGCTAGTATTTATTTATCCAGATTATCCTAGTTCAACCTTCACGTGTCCAAATGGGCAATGCTAGTGGATTTCCTGCTTTTTAGAATGGTAGATTTCTAGGGGAAGGGAAAGTATGGTCTTGTGGTCTAGTCACAGGACTTCTTAACTTCACTGTTTGCATTGTATTATTAGTCTTGCTGTAGTCACATGGTGAGTTAGAGGCATCTTACTGCCTCGTTTATCCTGTTCCTAAATTGGGGTAATAATGCTCCTTAGAGTTCCTAAAATGGTTGCTGGATTCTTAAAAGACATCTCTTCTTAAGAAGATTGGGGCAAACGTTTATGAAAGTTGGAAGATAGTGAAAAGGGGCATGATGGAGTTGCACATAATTTCTACATCCCATTAAGGAGTGAAGTCAGTGACGTAAATGTAAACTTTCTTATGTTTACATGCACGACTGATAACTTAGCGTTTTCTTATGCAAGTCTGCTGGTGTCTTACTGGTTGCAAAGGATGCTTTTCCATAGCCACAGTGAAACCAGCAAGAAAAAAAAAAAAGTTTAAAAGGGCAGTAAAGGGAAGGTAGAAACAGAGATACAAAAAAGAGTATAGCTTTGTTGAAATAAGAGTTTGTTCCATGAACGGTGGAACTAATGAAACTAAACCCTGTTTTTTCTACAGATTTGTATTGTTTCCTGTGCTCCTTTATCACAATAACTCCATTCATCATGTCCGCTTGTCACCATAATGCTCTTTGATCACTGACATAACCTTTATAGCCCTCACTCCAATATTGTCACTACTTTCCTATGAACCTAAGTTCTGCTGCAAACATCCAGATCTCTCCTGCCTTCCTTTATAACTGTCCCTTAACTGTGCTCCTCATATCCCGTGCTCCTCAGGAATGCACTTGCTGCTTGTCTGGTTGAGTTGTACCTGTCTTTCCTTCCGTGTGAGAACTTGCTTCTTTTTCTGCTAAAGCATGCATTTTCATGAAAATATCAAACCTTTACTTTTTTGAGACTTATGTAGAGAATGGACAAGGGGTTAAAACTATTAGGGGGAGGGACTCATGAGTAGACAATGTGATCTCACAGTTTCCTTAGGAAATGAGACTAAAAAAACCAGGCCTGATTGCCTCAGGGAAGAAGACAGGAAACTGGCCCACTGGCCAATTATGGCAT